>NC_137788.1:26255395-26315395 GCF_963383645.1 Muscardinus avellanarius
ATTCAAACCCTAGTTTACCCGCTTATCAGCAGTATGGCCTTGGGGAAAAACTTCCCTGGTCTCTAGAACATTTGTCCTTAAAATGAGAATACTAAGCCTGGTTGTTGTAAGGCTGAAGAATATAAGCCAAGCATGGTAGTGCAAATTTGTAATCCCAGCATTTGGGAGGCGGAGACAGGAGGATTGCGGTTATTTTTTAGTCTTATTTATTTATTTATTTATTTATTTATTTATTTATATTGTAGTACTGGAGGTGGAACCCAGGGGCATTCTACCTCTGAGCTATACACGCAGCCCTATTTTTTATTCTTTATTTTTGAAACAGGGTCTCTTGCCGGGCGTGGTGGCGCACACTTGTAATCCCAGCATTCGGGAGGCTGAGACCTGGAGGATCGCGGTTTGCAGACAGCCTCAGCTACTTAGTGAGGCCCTCTACAACTCAGTGAGACCCGGTTTCAAAATAAAGAATAAAAAATAGAGCAGGGGGTGTAGCTCGGAAGTTAAATGCCCCTGGGTTCCATCCCCAGACCTCTCCCCCCCCAAAAAAAGAAACAATCCAAGAATGTCAGCTTTCTAGTCAACATTGTACTACATATTCTAGTCAGGGATATTAGACAAGAAAAAAAGAAAGACATTTAGTTAAGAAAGGAGGTGGAGACAGGAGGATCACACAGGTTCAAAGCCAGCCTCGCTGGTTTAAGAGATCCTGTTTCTAAATAAAAAAGTATAAAAATAGGTCTGGGAGTGTAGCCCGGAGGTAGAAGGGCTTCCAGGAACCCCAGTACCACCACCAAAAAAAAAAAAAAAAGAAAGAAAGAAACAGGGATTACAAGCATGCACCACCACACCCGGCTTAGTCTTTTTATTTTTTTTAAACAGGGTCTTACTGGCTTTGCTAAGTAGCTGAGGCTGCGTGCAAACTGCGATCCTCCAGTCTCAGCCTCCGGGATGCTGGGATTACAAGCATGTGGCACAGGCCGGGCGTGGTGGCACACGTTTGTAATCCGTGCGATTGGGAGGTGGAGACAGGAGGATCGCGCTGGCTCGAAGTCAGCCTTGCTGGTTTAAGAGACTCTGTTTCCAAATAAAAAAAATAAAAAATAGGTCTAGGAGTGTAGCCCCGTGGTAGAAGGGCTTCCAGGAACCCCAGTGACCAAAAACAACAACAACAACAGTAACAACAACAAAAACTACGCATGTGCCACCATGCCCAGCTTTTATTTTTATTTTGTTCTTAGCTTATTTTTTTTTTAAGGGATTATTTTCTTTTGTCTTTTTGGCACCAGGGACTGAACTCAGGAGCACTGCACCTGCAAAGCAGGCACAGGCGCTTTGCCACTAAGCTACTTCCCAGCCCCTTTATTTTTATTTTGAAACAGGGTCTTGCTAGGTTGATGAGAGTCTCACTACTTGCTGAGACTGTCCTTGAACCTATGATTCTCCTCTCCCAGCTGCCCAAGTACTGGGGTTACAGTTGTGTACCACCACGCCGAGATTATTTATTTATTGACTTATTTATTTTGGTACTGGGGATTAAACTCACAGGCATTCTAGCTCTGAGCTACACCCCCAGCCCTTTTCTAATTTTTTAAAAATGTGAAACAGATTTTCACTATGTTACAGAAGCTGTCCTTGAACCTGCAATCCTCCTGTCTCAACCTCCCAAGTACTTACAGAGCTTGGTCACCTTGCCAGGCTGAGAGCAGAATTTTAATATTGGCTATAGGTACTGATCTTTTTCTGTCTGTAACTCAGTTTTTCCATCCTCCTTGGGACCTCTTCGGTGTGGTGAAGCTCCTAGGCAAGGAATGAAAGTGTGTAAATTCAAGCGGGGCGTGGTGGCACACGCTTGTAATCCCCGCGCTTGGGAGGCTGAGACAGGAGGATCGCACGGGTTCGGGTTCGAGGCCAGCCTCAGCTACTTAATGAGGCTCTCAGCAACTAGTGAGACCCTGTTTCCAAATAAAATATAAAAAAGGTCCGGAAGTAGAAAGCCTCTGGGTTCCACCCCCAGTACCACAAAAAAAAAAAAAAAAGTGTGTAAATTCACCCCATCATCTTTGATCCTCAGACCTTTCCTTTCATCCACCGCAGTATTCTTGCCCCAGGATTCTGGTTCCGGTTCCCAGGAGCCCTGCCTCCAGGTGCCACCAGGGGGTGCTGTGTACTCGTTCGCGGGAAGCCGCTGCGCGTGCCAGGCAGGGCAGATCGGTGTGATTCTCTGGTGATCAGGGGTAGGGGCTATCTCAAGCAGCTAGCTGAGGAATGATACTGGAAAGTGACTTTTTTTTTTTTTTTTTTTTTTTTTTTGGTACTGGGGGTGGAACCCAGGAGCGTTCTTCCTCCGGGCTATACTCCCAGACCTACTTTATACTTTATTTGGAAACAGGGTCTCACTAAGTTGCTGAGAGCCTCACTAAGGAGCTGAGGCTGGCTTCGAACCCGTGTGATCCTCCTGTCTCAGCCTCCCAAGCGCGAGGATTACAAGCGTGCGCCACCACACCCGGCTCACTTTTTTTTTTTTTTAATAGGATCTATGATCAGTGACTAAATGGTGAAGTTAATCTTTCTATGTAACCACCTATAAACAATAATGCTGAACAGGGGAAAGGAAGAGAAAGAAAAATATTTATTTCAGAGTAGAAGCTTTCAAAGTAGAGCTTTTGGTCCAAAGAGGAAAGGCTGTTGCTTCTAGAAGAGCTGGACCTTGGCTCTGGCGGAGGCGCTGTCACCGGCGCCCAGGAGGTGGCGCTGTGGGCTGGCCACAGGTGTACCCCGCGTTATCTTCCTATGCCTGGTTCTCTCCTGTGGTAAAATTGCTGTCATCACGTCTTTCCAGCATCCTTGCCATCAGCACTGTTTTGGGGATTCACACGTCATTCTTAACAGGCCGTCTGAGTATATCTAGGAATGGGTAGAGGAAGATCTAGACTCAGTACTTTTGTAGAGGACACAGGTCACTTCCCTCCACCCCAGGGGTACACGTTGGCTAAAAGTGACCCAAGCTGGGCGTTGGAGGCGCACGCTTGTAATCCCCGCACTTGGGAGGCTGAGACAGGAGGATCGCACAGGTTCGAAGCCAGCCTCAGCTACTGAGTGAGGCTTTCAGCAACTTAGTGAGACCCCGTTTCCAAATAAAATATAAAAAAAGGTCTGGGAGTATAGCCCGGAGGTAGAACGCCTCTGGGTTCCACCCCCAGTACCCCCCCCCAAAAAAAAGTGACCCAAAGACTTGCTTCTCAACTAACATAAAGCATATACCATTTATTTATTTATTTATTTATTTATTTATTTACATACTTATTGTGTGTGTGTGTGTGTGTGTGTGTGTGTGTGTGTGTGTGTGTGTGAGGGGGGGGCACTAGGGATTAATCCCAGAAGCATTTTACCTCTGAGCTACACCTCCTGACGTTTTTTGTTTTTTTTGTTTTGTTTTGTTTTGTTTTGGTGGTACTGGGGTTCCTGGAAGCCCTTCCACCTCCGGGCTACACTCCCATACCTATTTTATACTTTTTTATATTTGGAAACAGGGTCTCTTAAACCAGCGCGGCTGGCTTCGAACCTGCGTGATCCTCCTGTCTCTGCCTCCCAAGCGTGGGGATTACAAGCGTGCGCCACCACACCCAGCGCCAGACCTATTTTTTTTTTTCCAGTACAGGAATTGAACCCAGGGGTATTCTACCTCTAAGCTACACCCCAGCCCTATTTTAATTAATTAATTATTAATTATTTTTGCAGTACTGGGAATGGAACCCAGGGGCATTCTACCTCTGAGCTACACCCCAACCCTATTTTATTATTTATTTATTTATTTATTTATTTATTTATTTATTTATTTATTTGCATTACTGAAGATGGAACTCAGGGGCATTCTACTTCCAAGTAACACCCCCAGCCCTATTTTTTATTCTTTATTTTGAAACAAGGTCTCACTGAGTTGCAGAGAGCCTCACTAAGAGCTCAACTTGGCCATGAAACTGCCATCCTCCTGTCTCAGCCTCCCGAGTCCTGGGAGTACAGCTGTGCGTCACCACGCCTGGCAACAGCTATCACTTCTACAGTTGAAATTAAACAAAAAAAATTTTTTTGGTCCTGGAGATCAAACCCAGAGACTTTCTACACCTCCAAGTGAGGTCCTAAACCAACTTTATTTCTCTATTTGGAAACAAGGTCATACTATGTTGCTGAGAGCCTCTCTAATTTGCTGAGGCTGGCTCTGAATCTGTGATCCTCTGACCTCAGCCTCCCGAGTACTGGGATTACAAACATGTACCACTACGCCAGGCTGAAACATTTTAATTACTCCCCGAGTAAGGCACCCTAACTCTTGACCTTCCTCCTCTAACTTTCCATCCCTTCTTAATAATCTGAAACCCACGACAAAAGGGTGAAATTAATCTCTCTGGACAACCACCTGGACAAGAGTGGTAGAAAATGGGAAGGAAAGTATGGAGGCACCCATCTATAGTTCCAGTGATTGGGAGGCTGAGGCAGGAGGATCACAGATTAAAGGACAGTCTCAGGTCTCAGTAACCTAGTGAGACCCTGTTTCCAAATAAAGAAATAAAATTGGGCCGGGGGCATAGCTTGGATGTAGAATGCTTCTGGGTTCAATTCCCAGCACCAAAATAAATACATAAAATAAAAATTAAAAGGGCTGGGGTAAACCAGATGTAGTCATGCAAACTTCTAATCCTAGGACTTGGGAAGCTGAGACAGGAGGATCACAGGTTCATGGCCAACCTCAACAATTTGGTGGGGCCTTCTGCAATTTAATGAGACCCTGATTCAAAATATTTTTAAAAAATTAGCCAGGTGTGGTAGCATATGCTTGCAATCTCTGTGCTTGGGAGGCAGAGACAGGAAGATAACAGGATCATGGCCAGCCTCGGCTACTTAGTTGGGCCCTCTGCAACTTAGTGAGACCTTGTTTCAAAATAAAAGAAAAAAATAGGGCTGCAAAATAAAAGAAAAAAATAGCTCAGAGGAAGAACGACCTTGAGTTCCATCCTCCATACCACAAAATAAATAAAAATAAAATTCTCAAAGATACTTTTTTTATTTTTGCGGGTCTGGGGATGGAACCCAGGGGCATTTAACCTCCTAGCTACACCCCCCATGCCCTATTTTTTATTCTTTATTTTGAAACCGAGTCTCACTGAATTGCAAAGGGCCTCACTAAGTAGCTGAGGCTGTCCATGAACTGTGATCCTCCTGTCTCAGCCTCCTGAATGCTAGGATTACAAGCGTATACCACCATGCCCGGCATCAATTTATCTCTTTTTTTTTTTACCTCTCTGTTTCAAGGCATGAGATATATAAAGTGTTTGAGTAAAAGTTTCAACTTCCAGTTTGATGGAAAAATTATGTCACTTGATATAGGTGTTTCTCCCTTGGACGCTAACATGCCTCCCCTCCCTACAATCATGGGCCAAGATGCAAATACTTTCTGAGTGAGTCAAAAAGTCTTGAACTAGAGCCGGGCGTGGTGGCGCACGCTTGTAAATCCCCGTGCTTGGGAGGCAGAAACAGGAGGATGGCGCAGGTTTGAAGCCAGCTGCGCTGGTTTGAGACCCCGTTTCCAAATAAAAAACATAAAATAGGTCTGGGAGTGTAGCCCGAAGGTAGAAGGGCTTCCAGGAACCCCACCCAGTACTACAAAAAAAAAAAAAAAAGTCTTGAACTAGCCGGGCGTGGTGGCGCACCCTTGTAATCCCAGCATTCAGGAGGCTGAGACTGGAGGATCCAGGTTCGTGGACAGCCTCAGCTACTTAGTGAGGCCCTCTGCAACTTAGTGAGACCCTGTTTCCAAATAAAGAATAAAAAAATAGGGCAGGGGTTGTAGCTTGGAGGTCAAATGCCCCTGAGTTACATCCCCATTTCCCCATTCTTGCAAAACTAAATAATAAATAAATAGATGATAGATAGATAGATAGGGCTGGGGCTGTGGCTTGGAGGTCGAATGCCTCCGGGTTCCATCCCTACTACCGCAAAACAAAAACAAGAAAACAAAATAAACAAACAAAGTCTTGAACTACTTCTTCACTCGGCCCCTGGCTTGAGCTAGGTGTCTGCTAAGGGAGAAAGACTGCACTAGACTAGAATGTACGCTGCTTCCTGTGGACCACTCTGTCTCGTACGGTCTTGGTGTTGTGGTGCCCTGTGTGCCAAAGTATTAGCTGGTATCTAACCCAGGCGTGTGTGTGCATGCGAGCGTGCGTGCGTGTGTGCGTGCGTGCGTGTGTGTGTGTGTGTGTGTGTGTGTTACTGGAGATTGAACCCAGGGCCTCACTAAGTAGTTGAGGCTGGCTCTGAACCTAAGATCCTCCTGTCTCAGCCTCCCAAGTACTGGGATTACAAGCGTGTGCCACCACACCCAGCTAGCTTTTGGTATTTGCATGAGAGAAGAGGTCCTTTGAAAAAGATCAGAAGAAAGATCCATAGTTCGAACTTGTGTTATTATTATTTTTTTTTTCCGTGGTCTGGGGATGGAACCCAGGGGCATTCGACCTCCGAGCTATAGCTCCTGCCCTATTCTTTATTCTTTATTTTGAAACCTGGTCTCACTGAGTTGCAGAGGGCCTAAGTGTCTGCGAACCACCTTCCTCCGGTCTCAGCCTCCCGAATCCTGGGATTACAGGCGTGGGCCACCACGCCTGGCTTAGAATTGTGTTATTATTATTTGTTATTATTAGGTCTTTCCTTAAGATTCCTGCTGTATTTTCCTTTTATCTAATTGTTATTGCACCTGTGAATTGATTCATGTATGGGAACTGCATGAGAGATTATAGATATAGATATAGATAGATATCCATTGTGTGAAGATAGGTTAGCTTCTGTTTACCAGACATAGACATTCTTTTTTTCCCTCTTCTGTAATTGACATATTAGTTAAGCGGGATGCTAAGCATGGTGGCACATGCCTTTAATCACAGTACTTGGGAGGCTGAGATAGGAGGAGGATTGCAGGTTTGAGGTCAGCCTCAGCAATTTAGCAAGATCCTGTCTCAAAATAAAGAATAAAAAGAGCTAAGGGTGTAGTTCAATCCCCAAGAGAATGCGTGTGCGCGTGCGTGAGCGCACACACACACACACACACACACACACACACACACACACAGGAGTTAAGAGGAACTTGGTAGGCTTTCCACAATCGATTAGTTGTTTCCAGAGATTTCTGTAGATCAAGTTATTTTGACCTCTTGTCAACCCTTCTGCTTATCGGTAACTCTTCCCAATGTGTATGGGATGGACAGCTGCCACCACCAGCCTCTGCAGACCCAGAGTCCTCCTACTGTCCTTGGGGGTCTGTGTACTTTTAACTGTGGACCCATCCACCACTTTTCCTGGCTTAGAGAGGACGGTCAGTACAGCGCTTTTAAATGATTTAGGCACTCCTCTCATCTATTCTCCTTAAGCCTACGTAATGAAGGTGAATTTGGGGCCTTTTCAAAGAATATAATTATTGGGTTGGCCAATAAGATATAAGTATATATATAGACCCAATAAATCATTCTTGCTTCTTAACACCTTTGAATTTCTTCCTTTAATTTATGCCAGGAGATTTCCACTCTCAAACAAATTGATGGGTCAGTCTGGTATCCAGTTTTGCATAGAGCAACACTTCAGATTGTTAGAGTAACAGCTGCTCGCTGTCAGAGGGACCACACGGGATGCAGAATTGCCTGTAAGTGCACTCAAATCAATCAATTTGTTTTGATCTAAAATTGTATCCAGTCTTTTCTTAGTACCCTCTGACTCCACCTCCATAAATAGTCCCCAGCTTTTTCATTAAACAAAACACAAACTTCCTGGGTAGACCTACTCTTCCCTATTTTTGTCTGCTCTTCATCACCCAGAACATGCTAAATTTGGACTTTGCTTCTGGCCAAGGGGCCAGAAGGACCTTGATTTTTCCAGCAATGAGGATGATTTCTTAATTAAGACATAATCAAATTCTTTAGGTAAAGGAGCAGGAAACACTTCCTTGGGATTCAGTAGGCAGTCCCATACACTTGCTCTAAGATACTAAATCTAGTTTCATAGTTTGGAGTAAATTTATTAGAAAATCTATCTCTCTTTCTCCCTCTCTCTCTCTCTCTCTCTCTCTCTCTCTCTCTCTCTCTCGTACTAAGGATGGAACTCAGGGGCTTTTCTACCTCTGGGCTATACTCCCAGACCTATTTTATACTTTATTTGGAAACAGGGTCTCACTAAGTTGCTGAGAGCCTCACTAAGTAGCTGAGGCTGGCTTCTAACCTGTGTGATCCTCCTGTCTCAGCCTCCCAAGCATTAGGATTACAAGTGTGTGCCACCACGCCCAGTTTAAAACCTCTCTTAATAGAGCTATACTAGCTGGGCAAGAGGCCACACACTTGTATTCCTAGTACTTGGGAAGGCAAGACAGGAGGATCACAGCTTCGAGGCAGTCTCAACAAGTAGTGAGACTCTCATCAAATTAGTGAGACCCTGTTTTCAAATTAAAAAAAAAAATAGTGCTGGGTGTGTAGTTTGGAAGTAGAATGCTCTGGGATTCAATCCCCATTGCCACACCCACATACCAAAATAGAGTTATACTTAACTGGCTTTCTGGGTTAAGTGATGTTCTCTGTGAACACATTCTCCCCCTACATTAATAAAAATCGGGAGCCGAGCATTCTTGTAATCCCAGTACTTGAGAAGCTGAGACAGGAGGATCACAGGTTCGCAGCCAGCCTCCTCTACTTAATGAGACCTTCAGCAACTTAGTGAGACCTTGTTTCACAATAAAGAAGGCTGGGTGTGGTGGCACATGTTTGTAGTTCATTGCAGCTCAAGTACATTGAAGTAGTTCAATTCCCAGCACTGAAAAACAAAACAAAATAATAAAAAATAGAAGCCAGGCGTGATGGCACATGCTTGTATCCCAGCATTTGGGAGGCTGAGACCAGAAGATTGAGGTTTGCGGCCAGCCTCAGTTACCTAGTGAGGCCCTCCGCAACTGAGTGAGACCCTGTTTGAAAATAAAGAATAAAAAATAGGGCTGGGAGTGGGGCATGGTGGTGCACGCTTGTAATCCCCGCGCTTGGGAGGCTGAGACAGGAGGATCGCACAGGTTTGAAGCCAGCCTCAGCTACTTAGTGAGGCTCTCAGCAACTTAGTGAGACACTGTTTCCAAATAAAATATAAAATAAGTCTGGGAGTATAGCCTGGAGGTAGAAAGCCTCTGGGTTCCATCCCCTGTACCACCAAAAAAAAAAAAAAAAGGGCTGGGGATGTAGCTCATAGGTAGAATGCCTCTGGGTTCAATCCCTAGTACCACAAAAAAGGGGAGCAAAATTCATGTACCATAGCCAGGCATGGTGGTACATAGTTGTAATCCCCGTACTAAGGAGGCTGAGACAGGAGAATCGCAGGTTCAAGAAAAACCTCAGCAAGTACCAAGACTCTCATGACTCTAGGAGATCCTGTTTCCAAATAAAAATAAAATAAGGCTTGGGGGGAGCTTGGAGCTAGAATGCCCTTGGGATCAACCCCTAGTGCCACACACAAAAAATTCATGTAACGTGCAATTAACCACTTAATTTGTTAATTAATTAATTATTTTTGGTACTGGAGTTGGACTCAGATAGCATCTATCTGCCATCCAGTCTCTGAGATTGACCGTGAATCCGGAAGGACTTTGTTTGGCAGGAAGCTTCCAGCCGCCTCCACATACACCATGGACACCTGACACTCACTCTAGAGAAGCCTGCAGTTCTCCCAGGCCACGAGCCAGTCTGGGGAGCCACCAGGTTACCACATCCCTGCATTGCTCCAGAGCCACCCCCCCCCCCTTCTAGCTCGTACTGCCTACCTGGTGCCCTTTTCAGACTCCTACCATCTGGGGTTCTGTGGAGCAGCTGGGTAGCCATTCCCAGTAGCTCAGCAGATCCATTCCCACAAAGAACTAGGTGGCTGACCCCTACCTCCGATAGCCCCAGGAAGCATCTGCACCTGACACACTCAGGCCCCCAGGAAGCAGACACACCCACCAACCTTCAGCCTGGGAAACAGCTTGGATGGAAGAGGAAAGCCCTGTCCACCCACCTACCACCTCAGGAAACAGCTGGGTAATTGCCTGAGTGGCTCAGCCCACCAAGGTGCCCAGCGAACAGCCCTGCCCCTCTGCTTACAATCCCAGAAAATAGTGGAGCAGCCTGCCCTGGCAGCTTGGCTTGCTGAGGATCTGTGAAGGAGGTTGGCCCTGCTCACCAAACCTCAGTCTAAGAAGCAGCTAGGCAGCCCACCCTGAACAGATTGGTCCCTGGAGATGCTGTGAAGTCACCCGTGAAGCCCTTGGACACTGACGAGTGCCCCGTTTGGGTTCACTGGTATGGCCAATTTTCATGTGGTCCTCAGACACTGATTGGTGCCCCCACCCCCTATATAGGGCATGCCGCACCACACCCAGCTGGGACCATCAGTGGCCCCCCACTTCCACTGGGCCCTTGGAAAATGATAAGAGCCACGCCACTGCTGCTGTGCCTGCCAGAGGGGCCCCACCCCACACAACCTGCAATAACTGACAGGCACCCCAGAGCTGCAGCTGGGTACTATGCTCAGCAGACAGGGAGTGTATTTCACTTAAGAGAGCTGTATCCCAGTTGGCAGAGAAATCCCATGACTTCGTGCACCCCAGGTCACCGAGATACCCACAGACAAGGATCGTGTTGATTTTAGCTGAAGAAGCTACACAAATCTACCCTAAACACCCACCTGAAGCCAAAGTCAATGCAGCTCACCCACCTAGGCATACTGCCAGTACAAAGTCTTACTACAAAAATCACCCTACAAAATTAGTAGAGGCATCTTAGTACTTGGGAGGCTGAGACAGGAGGATCTCTGGTTGGAAGCCAGCCTTGACAACTTAATGAGATTCTGTACCAAAATTTAAAAAACAATTTTTTTTTTGCAGTACGGGGGATTAAACCCAGGGGCATTCTACCTCTAAGATACATCCCCAGCCCTATATTTTATTTTTTATCTTGAAACAGGGTCTAACTGAGTTGCAAAGGACCTCACTAAATTGTTGAGGCTATCCGCAAACCTCGATCCTCCTGTCTCAGTTTCCCAAATGCTGGGATTACAAGTGTGTGCCATCTCACCCAGCTCTGAGCTACATCCCCAGCCCTATATTTTATTTTTTATCTTGAAACAGATTCTCACTAAGTTGTGGAGGGCCTCACTAAGTAGTTGAAGCTGGCCTTGAACCTGTGATCCTTCCTGTCTCAGCCTTCCAAATACTAGGATTACAAGTGTGTACCACCAGGCCTAGCTAGAAAAAAAATTTTTTAAAGGGTTGGGAGTGCAGTACTTGGAGGCCGAGACAGAAGGATTTAAGTTCAAGGGCAGCCTCAGCAAGTAGTCAGACTCTCATCAACCTAGCAAGACCTTGTTTCCAAATAAGAAATAAAAGGGGTAGGAGTGTAGCCCAGAGTTAAAATGCTCCTGGGAAGCTGGGCGTGGTGCCACACACAGTAGCTGAGACTGGAGGATCACACAGGTTTGAAACCAGCCTCAGCTACCTACTTAGTGAGGCTCTTAGCAACATAATGAGACTCTGTTTCCAAATAAAATATAAATATATAAAAAATAGGTTTGGGAGAGTAGTGTGGAGGTAGAACGCCCCTGGGTTCCATTCCAACCCTGGTATCACCAAAAAAAAAAAAAAAAAAAAAAAAAAAAAACTCCTGAGTTCAATTTCCAGTATCAATCAATCAGTCAATCTATAATAAAATTAGTAGAGAGCCAGGGTTGGTGGTGCACACTTGTAATCCCAGCATTTGGGAAGCTGAGGATGGCGGTTCATGAACAGCCTCAGCAATTTAGTGAGGCCCTTTGCAACTCAGTGACACCCTGTTTCAAAATAAAGAATAAAAAATAGGGCTGGGGTGTAGCTCAGAAGTAGAATGCCCCTGGGTTCCATCCCCAGTACCACAAAAATAATAACAATAAAATAAAATAAAAATATAATAATTAAAAATAAAATTAGTAGAGGCAGTGGATATGCCAGATGCAGAAATATCAATGCAGGGACACAAGAAGCATGAGAAAATAAGGTAACAAAGAATCAAAAGAGAGGAAATCCTTCCAAACTTTTCAACAAGGGCAGTGGAACTGGATGCCAAAACCAGATACGGACAAAACAACAACATTCGGAAAGTACAGACCCAGACCCCTGACAAATATAGATAAGAAAGAAGGTGAAAGTATCCTTGCTTGTAGTGGGGACTGAATCCAGGGGGATCCTATCTCCAAGCTGCACCCCAGCCCTTTTTATTTTTTGTTTGTATTTGTACTTATTAAGTGATTAATTAATTGTGGTATGGGGGATTGAACCCAGGATCATTTTACCTCCAAGCTACACCCCAACCCAATTTTGTGAGAGGGTCTAGCAAGGTTGATGAGTCTCACTACTTGCTGAAAATGTCTCGAACCTGTGATTCTCCTGCCTCAGCCTTTCTAGTCCTGGGATTACAGGCATGCACCATCACTCTCTGCTCTTATCTTTTAAGTTTTGAAACGGGGTCTTTCTAAGTAGCTGAGGGTCTTGTGAAATTGCTGAGGCTGGCCACGAATCTGCAATCCTCCTGTCTCAGTCTCTCAAGTACTGGGATAAGAGGCACAGGTGCCCGGCTTTATTTATTTATTTATTTTTATTTTTATGGCACTGGGGATTGAACCCAGGGATGTTCTATCTCTGAGCTAAACCCCCAGCCCAATTTTATTTTTTATTTGGAAACAGGGTCTCACTAAGTTGCAGAGGGCCTCACTAAGTTGTCAAGGTTGTCTTCAAACCTGCAATTCTCCTGTCTCAGCCTCCCAAATACTGGGATTAAAAGCATGTGCCAGCTACTTATTTGGGCCCTCTGCAATTTAGTGAGACCTTGTTTCAAAATAAGAGAAGAAAATAGGTCTGGGGGTGTAGCTCAGAGGAAGAACACCCTTGAGTTCCATCCTCCATACTACAAAATAAATAAAAATAAAATAAAATTCTCAAAGATACTTTTTTTTTTTTGCGGGTCTCGGGATGGAACCCAGGGGGGCATTTGACCTCCGAGCTACACCCCAACCCTATTTTTTTTATTATTTTCTTTTGAAACAGGGTCTCACTAAGTTGCAGAGGGCCTCACTAAGTAGCTGAGGCTGCCCATGAACTGTGATCCTCCTGTCTCAGCCTCCTGAAAGCTGGGAATACAAGCGGTGTGCCACCATGCCCAGCCCCGGCTTTTTTTTTTTTTTTTTTTTTTTTTTTTGATACTGGGGATTGAAACAATCCTGAACTAGCCCTCATACTTTGATTCCAGACTTCTAGAATTGTGAAGTGACAGATTTCTGTTCACACGCCCTGTCAGTGGTACTTTGATACAAGCAGCCCTAGCAAGCAAATACACCTCCATGCAGATACACCTCCATCCTACTAGAACTAAGCTCTTGAGAGGTGTAACCAGTCATGTCTTGTTGACAGCTGTCCTAGAGACACTCCTGCTGCTCTTTCTTTCCTTCCTTCCTTTTTCTTTTTCTCTCTCTTCTTTCTTTCTTCCTCTCCTCTCCCTCGTAAGCCTTCCTCCTCCTTCTGTGCCTTGAGGTATACCCCTAAGCCTTATTATTTATTTATTTTTTATTCTTTATTTTGAAACAGAGCCTCACTAAGTTGCTGAGGCTGGCTTTGAACCTTCCATCTTTCTGTCTCAGCCTCCTAAGTATTCCCAAGTACTGGGATTACAGGTGTTATTTTAGTCCTCGTTGTAATACTTTGTACTGTGTGCGTGTCTGTGCGCGCGCGCGCGCGCGCGCGCGCGTGTGTGTGTGTGTGTGTGTGTGTGCGTGGCTCTACCTCCGAGCTACACTCCCAGCCCTATTTCTTTTTTTTTTTTTTTTTTTTTTTTTTTTTGCTGGTCTGGGGATGGAACCCAGGGGTATTTGACCTCCGAGCCACATACCCTGCTAGACAAGCACTCTTACCATTGAGCTATCTCCTCAGCCTTTTTTATTCTTTATTTTGAAACAGGGTCTAAATTGGGGAGGGCCTCCTTAAGTAGCTGAGTCTAGCCAAGAACCTGAGATCCTTCTTTCAGCCTCCCAAGTACCGGGATTACATTGTACTGCGGTTTAACTAGTATACGTGAACCTGAAAAACCTAAAAAAGACAGAGTTGCATGTTTTATCTTCTATAACTACCACTCAGTGAAGGTGCATTGTGGGTGTACAATAAAAACCTGTTGAGTAGATTAAACTATTTTACTCATTTCCAGATTTCTGCAGAGAGCACCAGCATGTAAAATGTATGGGGCCTGTCAAGCCGTAGCTCTGATTCTCTAGGCTGCATTACTTAAAGCTCTCCGGACAAAGGCACCAATACTTGGCAGGTCTCTCGAGTGGGACTCAAAAGATCGAACGAGATACAGCTTTTTACAAGCACTGGTCCTGGCCCCTTTTCGGCATCTTGGTACTTGTAGTTTCATCCACTGGATTTTTAACCTAAAAAGCGAGCTCTGAGACCACAACTCCCATCTCCCCGTGAGTACTGGAGCCTTCAGAGCGCATCCTCCGGAGGGGGCACCAGCGCCATTGACAAACCTGCTGGCCATAGGGCCCGCCTTCCCGAGCCTGAGCGGCCCTACGATTGGCCAGCTGCCCCGCCTCTCACCGCGGGGGCGCCAGGTGAATGAAAGGGGGGCGTGCCGGTGCGCGGGGCTCGGTGGCGGCGCGGCTGGAACCCAGTGGAAGGTGAGATCCCAGAAGCGGGTTCGCGCTGCCGTCTTTAGGGGTTCGGGGAAGATTCGGGACACCCGGGGAGGCCATCCGGGGGGGGGCAGGTAGCAGGGGGTTGCTCCCTCTCAATGAGCCTCGTTCCGAGCGCCCGGCCCTGGCAACTCGCGGGACCCCAGCCACGCGACCCCACGACTCAGCGGCCGACCCTCCTTCCTCCAGCGTGGCCAGAGGTGGGCGCGGCGGCACTGCACCCTTGCCCGGCATTGGGCTGCCCCCCGCGTGGTCCAGCCCGGGGTCGGTGCACCTACTCATTCCATGGTGAAGGATGCTCGGCCGGATGCAGGGATGGTCACTTTGTCCATGGGAGGCCACGGGAGGGGCAAGGCCTGGGGGTCCCACCCTCGGGGGCCAAGGACTCTTCCCTGAGCTGGTTCTGGTGGTCGCTGCAGCTTGTCAGGGTCTGGAAGGGGGAGGATCCTCCTCTCCTGTGAGCAGTTTAGCTGGGTACCCAGAGATGCAGTTGGCCCTGAAATTCTTACCGTTCAAATGGAAACTCTTCTATGTGAGATCGTCCTTTCCATGAGTAAGAGAACCAAGGAATGTCTCTTCGAGGGTTTGCGGATGTTGAATAGACCTTATTGGTGTCGGTACCCCACGCTTGTAATCTCAGATTTTGGGAGGCTGAGATTAGAGGATCGCAGGTTTGAATCCAGTGCAGCCAACCTAGTGAGACTCTGTTTCAAAATAAAAATAAGCTGGGTCCTGTGGCTCACGCCCGTGATCTCAGTATTTGGGAGGCTGAGACAGGATTGCTGGTTCCTCGAAACCAGCCTCAACAATTTAGTGAGGTCTTCTGCAACTTAGGGAGACCCTTGTGTCAAAATAAAAAATACAACTGGGTGTGGTGGCGCATGCTTACAATATCAGCAATTGGGAGGCTGAGAGAGGAGGCTCTTGTTTCGCAGATGGTCTCTGCTACTTAGTAAGGCCCTTTGCAACCCAGTGAGATCCTGTTTCCAAATAAAGAATAAATAAAGAATAAAAAATAGGGCTGGGAGTATAGCTCAGAGGTAGAATGCCCCTGAGTTCCATTCCCAGTACCGCAAAAAGTAAAAATAAAATAAATAAATAAAAGAGGGCTGGGTATAGTTTGGAGATAGAATGTCCGGTTCCATCTCCAGTACCCAGTAAAATAAATAAATATGTGGCTGGGAGCATAGCTTGGAAGTTGAATCTTCCTGGGTTCAGTTTTCAGCAACACAGACCAGACACACAAACACACACACACACACACACACACACGGTGTCAACTCTATAATCAGTTGAATCTGGGTTCTGGATCCTAGCTTGGATGTGTTATCTGAATTTTTTTTTTTTTTTTTTTTTGTGTGTGTGTGTGGGTCTGGGGATGAACCCAGGGGCATTCGACCTCCGACCTACACCCCCTGCCCTATATTTTATTCTTTATTTTGAAACAGGGTCTCACTAAGTTGCTGAGAGCCTCACTAAGTAACTGAGGCTGGCTTTGAACCTGTGTGATCCTCCTGTCTCTGCCTCCCAAGTGAGGGGATTACAAGCGTGCGCCACCACGCCCGGCTATTTTTTATTTTATTTTAAAATAGAGTCTCATTAAGTTGTGGAGGGCCTCACTAAGTAGCTGAAGTTGGCTGTGAACCCATAATCCTCCTGTCTCAGCCTCCCAAGCGTTGGGATTACAAGCGTGTGCCACCAGGCCTGGCTCCATTCATTCATTTGTCCATTTTTATTTTTATTTGTGTGCATGTGTTATTGGGGATGGAACTCAGGGGCATTCTACTTCTGAGCTACACCTCCAGCCCTATTTTATTTTATTATTATTATTATTATTATTATTATTATTATTATTATTAGTGGTACTGGGGTTCCTGGAAGCCCTTCTACCTCCGGGCTACACTCCCAGACCTATTTTTACATTTTTATTTGGAAACAGGGTCTCCTAAGTCAGCGCACGCGGCTGGCTTCGAACCTGCGTGATCCTCCTTTCTCTGCCTCCCAAGCACAGGGATTACAAGTGTGCGCCACCATGCCCGGCTTATTATCTTATTTTTAAACAGAATCACTAAGATGCAGGTCATCTCACTAGGTTGCTGAGGCTGGCTGTGAACCTGTGTTTCTCCTGTTTCAGCCTCTCAAATACTGGAATTACAGGTGTGTGCCACCATGCTCAGATTCTATTCTTTTATTTTGGTGGTACTGGGGTTCCTGGAAACCCTCTTACCTCTGGGTTACACTCCCAGACCTATTTTTATACTTTTTAAGAAATTTGGAAACAGAGTCTCTTAAGCCAGCGCAGCTGGCTTCGAACCTGCACAATCCTCCTATCTCCGCCTCCCAAGTGTGGGGATTACAAGCGTGTGCCATCACGCCTGGCTAGTATTCTTTTATTTTGAAACAGGGCCTCACTAAGTAGCTGAGGCTGGCTGCAAACCTGTGATCCTCCTGTCTTGCTCCCAAGTACTGGGATTACAAGCATGTGCCACCACTCCTGGCACCACCTAATATTTATTTATTTATTTATTTATTTATTTATTTATTTATTTTGTGGTACTGGGGGTGGAACCCAAGGGCTTTTCTACCTCCGGGCTAAACTCCCAGACCTATTTTATACTTTATTTGGAAACAGGGTTTCACTAAGTTGCAGAGAGCTTCACTTAGTTGCTGAGGCTGGATTTGAAACTGTGTGATCCTCCTGTCTCAGCCTCCTAAGAGCAGGGATTACAAGCACATGCCACCACGCCCAACTCCACCTAATATTTATTTATTTATTTATTTTACCCCTGATACTGGGGATGGAACCCAGGGGCAGTCTACCTCCAAGCTACAATCCCAGCCCCCAGCCCTATTTTTTTTTTTTTTTTTTTTTTTTTTTGCGGGTCTGGGGATGGAACCCAGGGGCATTTGACCTCCAAGATATACCCCCTGCTCTATTTTTTTATTCTTTATTTTGAAACAGAGTCTCACTGGGTTGCAGAGAGCCTCACTAAGTAGCTCCTCCTGTCTCAGCCTCCCAAATGCTGGGATTACAAGTATGCGCTACCACACCCGGCTCTCCACCTAATATTTAAATGTAGGATTTTTCTTTATCTTGTTTTTACCTTAATATTTTGATTTTCCAAGGCAGTAGCAGGAACTATTGAGAATTCAGGTTGGATCCGTTGGAAGAAGTGAGAAAGAGAGGAAAGCCTTGTCCTGGGAAAGTTTTCAGGGTTAATTTATTTGGGAACAGTAGAATTTCTCAGATATCTGATAGTTCTCTTTCTTTCTGAACCAAAATTTTAACTACTTTGGGAAAAAATTGTCAAATTATAGCATAATTTCTTTGAATTTAAAATTTATATAAAAAGAAATCTGATGCCTTAGGCCCAATAACTATAGACCTGGGCTATAATTTAGTGATGGCCTCAGACTGTTTTCAATATGTAGGAGCTTTAATACCCTTAGCTAAATGACATTAGGCTGATATTTTTTAAAAAATTCTAGCCGGGCGTGGTGCCAAACACTTGTAATCCCAGCATTTGGGAGACTGAGACTGAGCATAGCGGTTCATGGCCAGCCTCAGCTACTTAGTGAGACCCTTTGCAACTCAGTGAGATAAAAATAAAAAATAAAGAGCCAGGCGTTGGTGGCACATGCTTGTAATCCCAGCATTTGGGAGGCTGGGACAGGAGGATCACACAGGTTGGAAACCAGCCTCAGCTACTTAGCTAGGCTCTCAGCAACATAGTGAGACTCTGTTTCCAAATAAAATATAAAATAGGTCTGGGAGTGTAGCCCAGAGGTAGAAGGGCCCTGGGTTCCATCCCCAGTACCACACACACAAAAAAAGAACAAAATAAAGAATAAAAAAATAGGGCTGGGTGTGTGGCCCAGAGGTAGAAAGGCCCTGGGTTCCATCCCCAGTACCGCAAAAAAAAAAAAAAAAAAAAAAAAAAAAAAAAAAAAAATTCTAGGTTTTCTTTTTGTAATGTTTGGATTTTTTTCTTTCTAGCTGTTCTCACTTTTAAGTTTGTCAATTTATTTGCTCTCAGAGGCTCCCCTCCACTTCCTTCCTAATTGGTTCTCTGATTTCTAAATTTCCTTTATCACTTGTTATAAATATAACTAAAGTATATGTAAATTGCCCCTTTATAAGGTTATGGTGAGTCTTTTATGAGTACCGTCTATGCACTGAATGCACAGGCCCCCGGGGCCTGTTCGGCCAGTGGAGGCACTTTCTGGGAAGCTTGGAGATACCTGATTTCAAGATCCGTGAAGAGTGCTTTGGAGTGGGCTGCTTGTGGAAAGGAAGAGTGATCAGGCCTGTAGCCCTGGTTGGCAGGTCTGAGCAGGCCTTTGTGACCCCAGTACAGGGATATGATGTACACTTGCCCCTGCTGTGGAGGACTGGTTCCAGGACCCTGGAGGCACCAGATCTCTGGGTGGTCAAGTCCCTTTTATAAAATGGCATAGTATTTGTATGTAACACATGTACATCCTCTCATATACCTTTTTTGGGGGGATGGGGGTGCTGGGTATTAACCCATGGGCGTTCTACCTCCAAGCTACACCTCTAGCCTGTTTTATTTATTTATTTATTTATATTTATTTATTTATTTAGTAGGACTGCATTTGGAATCCAGGGGCATTCTATCTCTGAACTACACCCCTAGCCCTATTTTTTCTTCTTTCTTTCTTTCTTTCTTTCTTTCTTTCTTTCTTTCTTTCTTTCTTTCTTTCTTTCTTTCTTTCTTTTTGTGGTACTGGGAGTGGAACCCAGAGGCTTTCTACCTCCGGGCTATACTCCAGACCCATTTTTTTAATATTTTATTTAGAAACAGGGTCTCACTAAGTTGCTTAGAGCCTCACTAAGTAGCTGAGGCTGGCTTCGAACCTGCTCTAACCTGTGCGATCCTCCTGTCTCAGCCTCCCAAGTGCAGGGATTACAAGCGTGCGCCACCACACCCGGCTTATTCTTTATTTTGAAACAGGGTTTCACTGAGTTGCAAAGGGCCTCACTAAGTAGCTGAGGCTGTCTGTGAACCATGATCCTTCTGTCTCAGATTCCCAAATTCTGGGATTACAAGT
Organism: Muscardinus avellanarius; assembly: GCF_963383645.1. Taxonomy (NCBI): domain Eukaryota; kingdom Metazoa; phylum Chordata; class Mammalia; order Rodentia; family Gliridae; genus Muscardinus; species Muscardinus avellanarius. Next base: position 26,275,235 of record NC_137788.1, read on the forward strand.
GTGCACCACCATGCCCAGCTTCTGTTCTATTTTTTATTTGAAAACAGGGTCTCACTAAGTTGCTAAGAGCCTTGCTAAATTGTTGAGGCTGGCTTCGAACATGCAATCCTCTAGTCTCAGCTTCCCAGGTACTGTGATTACAGGCATGCACCACTACGTCCAGCTCCACTCTTTAAATCATGTCCAAGCTGGGCACATGCTTGTAATTCCAGTACTTGGGAGGCTGAAACAGAAGGATTGCAGGTCCAAAGCCAGTCTCAGCAACTTACTGAGGCCCTCTACAACTTAGTGAGACCCTGTTTCAAAATAAAAGAATAAAATAGAACTGTAGTCTGCTTGGAGGTAGAATTCCCCTAGGTTTTATCCCCAGTACAACAACAAAAAAAATCATGTCCAGCCAGGAATGATGGCACACATTGTAATCCTAGAATTTGGGAGCCTGAGACAGGAGGATCATGGTTCCAGGACAGTCTCAGCTACTTAGTGAGGCCCTTTGCAACTCAATGAGACCCTTTTTCAAAATAGAGAATAAAGAGCCGGGCGTAGTGGTACACGCTGGTAATCCCAGCATTCGGGAGGCTGAGACGGAAGGATCGTGGTTCGCAGACAGCCTCAGCTACTTAGTGAGGCCCTCCGCAACTTAGTGAGACCCTGTTTCAAAAAATAAAGAATAAAAAATAGGGCAGGGGATATAGCTCGGAGGTCAAATGCCTCTGGGTTCCATCCCCAGACCCACAAAAAATAAAATAAAGAATAAAGCCAGGCATGGTGGCACATGCTTATAATCCTAGAATTTGGGAGGCTGACACAGGAGGATCGTGGTTCACGGACAGCCTCAACTACTTAGTGAGGCCCTTTGCAACTCAGTGAGACCCTTTTTCAAAATAAAGAATAAAAAATAGGGCTGCAGGTGTGGCTTGGAGGTAGAATGCTCCTAGGTTCCATCCTCAGTACCGAAAAGAAAAAAGAAAAAAAAAGAATAAGAAATAGGACTGGGGGTGTAGCTTGGAGGTAGGATGTCCCTGAGTTCCATCCCCAGTAATACACACACACACACACACACACACACACACACACACACTTAACAACAACAACAAATAAGGCTGGGGGTGTAGCTCAAAGGTAGAATGCCCCTGGGATCCATCCCTAGTACCACACACACAAAAAAAAATTCATGTGTAAATTACTAAAACAACATAAATGATATGTAAGTAGCTGTTTTACTGTATTGTTTAGGGAATAATGCCAAGAAAAATGTCTGTTATATATTCAGGACAGACACAACTGCCCCTACTCAGCTCCCAAATATTGTAATCCACAATTGGTTGAACCTGTGAATGTAAGACCTGCGGATGCTGAGGGCCAGCTGTGCTTGGTTGTAGGAACCTCTGCATTCAGTAGACCAGTGATGAAGAGGTAGCAGATGGAAGGTTCTGTGGTTGTGTGATGGGACGAGATGGAGGAGAGCTCTTGGGAGGCCAGTGTCTGTCTTCCTCAGTGCCAGATGTATGTGTGTGTGTGTTTATGTCACTGGGGATGAGACCCAGAGGCATTCTATCCCCAAGCTATACCTTTAGCCCTATTTTTATTTTTTTTGTTCAAACAGCATCTCCTTAGGTTACTGAGAATTTCCCTAAATTACTGAAGCTAGTCTTGAACCCATGATCCCCCTATTTCATGGTTACCTACTTGGTAACCATGCCTGGGTACCAGTTGGATTTAAGTATTTTATTTTTTCAGTACTGAGGACTGAACCCAGGGGCATTTAATCTTTTTTCTTTTTGCGTGGGTCTGGGATGCAACCCAGGGGCATTCGACCTCAGAGCTACACCCCCTGCCCTATTTTTTATTCTTTATTTGGAAACCGGGGCTCACTGAATTACAAAGGGCCTCACTAAGTAGCTGAGGCTTTCCTAGAACTGCGATCCTCCAGTCTCAGCCTCCCAAATGCTGGAATTACAAGCCTGCACCACCACGCCCAGCAGGGCATTCTACTTCTGAGCTACACCCCAGGCCTTTTTATTTTTGTTTTGAAACAAAGTCTTGCTAAGTTGCTGACACCTGTGATCCTCCCATCTCAGCCTCTCAAGTAGTGGGATTATAGGCATGAACCATCACGCCTGGCTACCAGATGGATTTTAATTTTTTCTTTTTTCTTTCTTTCTTTCTTTTTGCTTTGGGATTGGATCTAGGGGCATTCTACCTTTGAGCTACACCCCTAGCCCTATTTTTTATTTTAAAAAAGGGTCTCACTAAGTTGTAGAGGGCCTCACTAAGTAATGAGCATGGCTACAAACCTAAATCCTCCTGTCTCAGCCTCCCAAGTACTGGGATTACAAGTGTGTGCCACCACACCTGGCTACCAGATGGATTTTACTTGCTCTACTTAGCAGTTAGGTTCCTTTTAACTTATCAAACATACTGTATCCAGAGCACTGCCAGATTCTAAGAAGGTTATCAAAGTGACGATGGGCACCATGGGGCGCGCTTGTAATCCCAGGATTTGGGAGGCTGAGACTGGAGGATCGCGGTTCACAGACAGCCTCAGCTACTTAGTGAGATCCTCTGCAACTTAGTAAGACCCTGTTTCCAAATAAAGAATAAAAATAGGGCTGGGGGTATAGCTTGGAGGTAGAATGCCCCTGAGTTCCATCCATGGTATCTCAAAAAGAATAAAATAAAATCCAACTCAGACTAGCTAAAGCAAAAGGAACTTGCTGGGCATTGTGCTGTGCTTGTAATCCCAGTACTTGGGAGGCTGAGACAGGAGGATCTGGGTTCCTGGCCAGCCTCAGCTACTGAGTGAGACCCTGTTTCAAGATAAAGGATAAAAGCTGGGCGTGGTGGCGCACGGTTGTAATCCAAGTGCTTGGGAGGCTGAGACAGGAGGATCACACAGGTTCGAAGCCAGCCTCAGCTACTTAGTGAGGCTCTCAGCAATTTAGTGAGACCCTGTTTCCAAATAAAATATAAAATAGGTCTAGGAGTAATAGCCCGGAGGTAGAAAGCCCCTAGGTTCCACCCCCAGTACCACAAAAAAAAGTGGGGGGGAGCTGGGTTTGTAGCTTGGAGGTAGAATGGCCCTGGGTTCTAATCCCTAGCACCAAAAAAAAAAAAAAAAAAAAAGGGACTTAATTGGCTCTGGCACAGCTTGAGCTGGGGCTCAGATGGTGTTCCCGGGTTCAGCTGTCTGAGCTGTCTTTGTTAGCTGGATTCCCTGGGGTGTGGCCACAGCACCCCTCACCTGCCCACAGAACAGAGGGCTCTTTTTCAGAAAGCCAAAAAATGTGTGGTAACTTTTCAATGGCACTGGCCAAGTCATATGGCTGTCTCTGAGCCAATTGCTGGTGGTCGAGGGGTAGGATATGGTGATTGTAGTAGCCTACATTACATCTCATACACTTGAAGCCTGGGGTGACGCCATCTTGATGCAAAGATGGGGAGAGGTGATTCTCTGAATGCTTGAAAGTGCACCAGAACCGTCAGCAGGGGAAACGCTGCTGACCTGCCCAGGATAAGAGGTGTGAGCTGAGGCTGTGCTTACCAGTCTCAAACTCCAGATTAGGACACTGGAGACTGTGTGCGTGTGTGTGTGTGTGTGTGTGTGTGTGTGTGTGTGTGTGTGATGTGTGTGTGTGCACGCACAGCAATAGGGATTTGGGGTTGATTCCAAACTCAGGGGATGTTTTACCCCTGAGTTATACTCCTAAGCCCTGTTAAATTTTTCTTCTTATTTTCTTAGTTTGAAACAGGGTCTCACTAAATTACTACATGCTGATCTCAAACCTGCATGCATCCCTTGTTTCAGCCTCCCAGGTACTATCATTACAGGCACGTGCCACTGAGCACAGCTGAACTATATTTTTCAAGATTTGTATATTTTCAGCTAGGTGTGGTGGTGTACACCTGTAATCCCAGTACTTGGGAGGTTGGGACAGGAGGATCACAGGTTTAAAGTCAACCTCAGGAATTTAGTGAGCCCCTTAGCAACTTGGAAAGACCTTGTTTCTAAATAAAAAATAAGCTGGGTGTGGTGGCGCACACTTGTAATCCCAGCATTCTGGAGGCTGAGAAAGGAGGCTTGCAGGTACGTAGCCAGCCTCAGCTACTACTTAGTAGGAAAATAAAAAATAGAGCTAAGGGTGTAGCTCAGAGGTAGAATGCCCTTGGGTTCTTTCGCTAGTACTGAAAAAAAAAGAAAGAAAGAAATAGCTGGACATGGTGGCACACACCTGTACTTGGGAAAATGAAACAGGAGGATCACAGGTTCGAAGTCAACCTCAGCAACTTATTGAAGCCCTTCTCAATTTAGGGAGACCCTGATTCCAAATAAGAAATAAGACAGGGCTGGGGGTATAGCCTGGAGGTAGAAGGCCTCTGGGTTGCATCCCCAGTACACACACACACACACACACACACACACACACACACACACACAGAATTAAAAATAAAGTAGAGCTGGGGGTGTAGCTCAGAGTTAGAATGTTCCTGAGTTCACCCCTCAGCACCAAAAAATAAACAGCTGAATTTGTAGCTCAGGACTGCGAAACAAAACAAAAACCATCTCATTCGTGAGGTTGGAATTTATGAGTTAACGTACATAAAAATCTTGGCAGAGACCCAGGCCACTCCAGAGCAGCGGCAGCGGCAGCGGCTGGCGGAGAAATGGAGATGCAGTCCTACTATGCCAAGCTCCTAGGGGAATTGAATGAACAGCGGAAGAGGGACTTTTTCTGCGACTGCAGCATCATCGTGGAGGGGCGCATCTTCAAGGCCCACAGGAACATCTTGTTTGCCAATAGCGGCTACTTCCGCGCGCTGCTCATTCACTACATCCAGGACACTGGGCGGCACAGCACGGCCTCCCTGGACATCGTCACCTCGGACGCCTTCTCCACCATCTTAGATTTCCTCTATTCCGGGAAGTTGGATTTGTGCGGGGAGAACGTGATAGAAGTTATGTCTGCTGCCAGCTACCTGCAGATGAACGACGTGGTAAACTTTTGTAAGACATACATCAGGTCGTCCCTCGATATCTGCCGAAAGATGGAGAAGGAGGCTGCGGTGGCTGCCGCGGTAGCGGCGGCGGCTGCAGCTGCTACTGCAGCCCACCAGGTGGACAGCGGGAACCCCAGTTCGGGCAGGGAGGGGACCTCCTGTGGCCCCAAGAACACGGTCTCCTCTCCAACCAAAGGAGGAGAGAGCGTCCACTGCACAAAAGAATCCCCTTGTGATGACTGTGGGGACTGCCACCCCTTGGAACTCGTGGTGAAAGACAGCCAAGGCGGTGGCTCCGCGGACAGTGACCTCTCTACTCTGCCCAAAAGGGTAGAGCCCAAGGTGGAGTTCGACGCTGCGGAAGTGGAGGTGGAGGTCGGGGACCCGCTGCCCCAGTACGCGGCCCCGCTGAGCCTGGCCCCCGGCGAGGAGGCCTTGCCCGGCCAGGCGGTGGACTTGGCCTACAATAACTACCACGTCAAGCAGTTCCTGGAGGCACTCCTGCGCAACAGCGCCGTGCAGGGCAAAGAGCACGCGGAGCGCCACTTTTCCCGGGCTTTGGAGGGAAGAGCAGAAGGCGCCGGAGTAGCCATGAGCTCCGTGATGGACGTGCAGACTGACTGGTATGGAGAAGACACAGGTGAGCTCCACTAACCGCCCTCTCTGCCTGTCAGTTAGCAGCACCCTCTGTGCCTGTGGTCCCCATCACCATGCTCATCGCTGCCATGGTCACCTCATTGCATCATCATCCCTGCCGTTATCCTCATCATCATCACCACTGCCGCTGCTGGTAGGTGTTAACTGAACTGTATTCAGAGTATCGTTCCTTCATGCCTCTGTGTATTTTACCTCTTCAGTTAGAGTACAGCCCTCCTTCGCTATCTATGAAGGATTAATTCCAAGACTCCCCTTGTATAAAATCCATGAATGCTCAAGTTTCTTATATAAAATGGTGCAAGCCAAACCAGGCGTGGTGGCGCATGCTTGTAATCCCAGTAATTGGGAGGCTGAGACAGGAGGATCGTGGTTCACAGACAGCCTCAGCTACTTACTGAGGTCCTTTGCAACTCAATGAGACCCTTTTTCAAAATAAAGAATAAAAAATAAAGCTGGGGTTATCGCTGGGAGCTAGAATGCTCCTGGGTTCCATCCCTAGTACCAAAAAAAAAAAAAAAAAAAAAAAAAAAAGTAAAAGATAGGGCTGGGGAATGTTGCTCAGAGGTGCAATGCCTCTGGGTTCCATCCTTATGCCACAAAAACAAAACAAACAACAAAAAAAAGCCTAAAATGGTGCAAGTCATTTTCAAGTGTATGTGGTGACACACACTTGTAACTCCATTACTTGGGAGGCTGAGACAGGAGTATTGCTGGCTCAAGGATAGCCTCAAAAAGTACTGAGATGCTAATCAGTCTAGTGAGATGCTGTTTCAAAATAAAAAATAAGTCCGGCATGGTGGTGCATGCTTGTAATCCTCGCACTTGGGAGGTGGAGACTGGAGGATCGCGCAGGTTTGAAGCCAGCGTTGCTGGCTTAAGAGACCCTGTTTCAAAAAAAATCTATAAAATAGGTCTGGGAGTGTAGCCCAGAGGTAGAAGGGTTTCCAGGAACCCTAGTACCACCAAAAATAAATAAATAAATAAATAAATAAATAAATAAATAAATAAAAGACCCGAGCATGGTGGCGCACGCTTGTAATCCTAGTACTTGGGAGGCTGAGACTTGAGGATCACAGGTTCAAGGACAGCCTCAGCAATTTAGTGAGGTGCTCAGCAACCAAGTGAGACCCTGTTCTCAAATAAGAAATAAAAATCGGTCAGGACTGTAGCTTGGAGATAGAATTCCTCCCAGATCAATTCCCAAACCATCAAAAATCAATCAATCAATCAGGCTGGGGATAGCTCAGAGGTAGAATTCCCTGGTTCCAATCCCTCATACCACTTATATACACACACACAAAAGGTACAGTATTTGCATAAAACCTATGTACATCCTCCTATGTACTTTATTTTTATATTTATTTATTTGCGGTACTGAGGATTGAACTTGGGCATTCTACCTCCAAGTTATACCCCCAGTTCTATTTTTTAATATTCATTTATTCATTCATTTATTTTGTGGAACTGGGGGTTGAACCCAGAGACATTATTCTACCTCTGAGGTATACCCTAACCATAATTTGTGGTTCTTTTTTTTTTTTTTTTGGTACTGAGGATGGAACCCAGGGGCATTTTTTTTCCTTTTTTTTTTTTGCAGGTCTGGGGATGGAACTCAGGGGCATTCTACCTCCAAGCTACCCCCCCTGCCCTATTTTTGTTCTTTATTTTGAAACAGGGTTTCACTGAGTTGCAAAGGGCCTCACTAAGTAGCTGCAGCTGCCCATGAACAGTGATCCTCCGGTCTCAGCCTCCCAAATGCTGGGATTACAAACCTGTGTCTCCATACCCAGCTTCCTATGTATTTTAAATCATGTTTAGCTGGGCATGGTGGCACATGCTTGTAATCCTAGTATTTGGGATGCCGAGATAGGAGGATGGCAGGTTCGAGGCCAGCCTCAGCTAACTAGTGAGGCCCTCTGCAACTTAGTGAGACCCTGTTACAAAATAAAGAATAAGCTGGGTGTGGTGGCACAGGCTTGTAATCCCTGCACTTGGAAGGCTGAGACAGGAGGATGTACAGGTTCAAAGCCAGCCTCAGCTGCTTAGTGAGGCTCTCAGCAACTTAGTGAGATCCTGTTTCCAAATAAAATACAAAATAGGTCTGGGAGTATAGCCTGGAGGTAGAAAGCCTCTGGGTTCCACCCCTAGTACCACCAAAATAAAGAAAGAAAGAAAGAAAGAAAGAAAGAAAGAAAGAATAAGCTGGGTGTGGTGGTGCATGCTTGTAATGCCAGCATTTAGGAGGCTGAGATGGCCTCAGCTACTTAGTGAGGCCCTTTGCAACTCAGTGAGACCCTGTTTCAGAATAAAGAATAAAAAAATAGGTCTGGCAGTGTAACTCGGAGGTAGATGCCCCTGGGTTCCATCCCCAGTACTGCAAAAAAAAATTTTTTTTAATAAAAATATAAAGAAATAAATGAAGAAAGAAAGAGAGAGAGAGAGAGAGAGAGAGAGAGAGAGAGAGAGAGAGAGAAAATAGGGCCGGGGCCTGGTGTGATGGCATACATTTGTAATCTCAGCATTTGGGAAGCTAAGACAGGAGGACCCTGTTTCACAGATAGCCTCAGCTACTTAATGAGGCCCTTTGCAAAATAAAGAATAAAAAATAGGGCTTGAAGCCAGGCATGGTGGCACAGACTTATATAATCTCAGTACTTGGGAGGCTGAAATTGGAGGACCACAGGTTCACGCCCAGCCAGCTTCATTTACTTAGTGAGGCCCTCCATAACTTAGTGAGACCCTGTGTCAAAATTAAAAGTAGAAAATAGGCCGGGCGTGGTGGCGCACACTTGTAATCCCAGCATTCCGGAGGTCGAGACCGGAGGATTGCGGTTTGCAGACAGCCTCAGCTACTTAGGCCCTCTGCAACTCAGTGAGACCCAGTTTCAAAATAAAGAATTAAAAAAAAAAAGAGCAGGAGGTGTAGTTCAGGGGTCAAATGCCCCTGGGTTCCACCTACAGACCCGCAAAAAAAAGAAAAAGTAGAAAATAGCTGGGTGTGGTGCCGCTTGTAATCCCCACACTTTGGAGGCGGAGACAGGAGGATCGCACAGGTTTGAAGCCAGCCTCACTGGCTTAAAAGACCCTGTTTCCAAATAAAATTTTAAAAATAGGTCTGGGAATATAACCCGGAGGTAGAAGGGTTCCATCCCTAGTACCACCAAAAAAAAAAAAAAGTAGAAATAGGGCTGGGGGTGTAGCTCAGAGGTAGAATGCCCCTGGGTTCAACCCCCATGTTTGAAAAAAAAATAGGGATGGGGTGTAGTGTAGCTCAAAGGTAAAATGCCCCTGGGTTCAATCCCTGGTACTCCAATAAATAAATAAATATAAATGAAAAAAGGATTGGGGTGTGGCTCAGAGATCGAAGGCCCCTGGGTTCAAGTCCCAGTACCACAAAAATAAATAAATAAGCCGGACATAGTGGCGAACGCTTGTAATCCCGGTATTTGGAAGGCTGAGACAGGAGGATCATGGTTTGAAGACAGTCTCAGCTACTTAGTGGGGCCCTTTACGACTCAGTGAGACCCTGTTTCAAAATAAAGAATAAAAAATAGGGTTGAAGGCATAGCTTGGAGGGAAGAATGTCCCAGGGTTCCATCCCCAGTTCTGCAGTAAATAAATAAATAAATGTATAAATAGATAAAGCATGTTTAGATGACTTACAGTACCTAATACAAAGTAAATGCTATGTGAATCATTGTACTTTTTTTTTAGGGAATAATGACAAGAAAAAAGTCTGTAAATGTTTAGTACAGACAGTTTTTGTTTGTTTGTTTTTGGTGGTACTGGGGATGGAACCCTTCTGCCTCTGGGCTACACTCCCAGACCCATTTTTACATCTTTTTTTATTTCGAAACAGGGTCTCTTAAGCCAGCGAGGCTGGCTTTGAACCTGCGCAATCCTCCTATCTCCGCCTCCCAAGCACGGGGATTACAAGAGTGCACCACCACGCCCGGCCCTATGCTGCTCTGTATTAGCCACAGTGCCTAACACATCCTAGGCAGTCAGTGAACATGGTGGGTTCATGTGCTTTCTACTTCAGAATAGCCTTTTTTTTTTTTTTAAATGTGGTACTGGGGGTGGAACCCAGAGGCTTTACTACCTCCGGGCTATACTCCCAGACCTATTTTATATTTTATTTGGAAACAGGGTCTCACTAAGTTGCTGAGAGCCTCACTAAGTAGCTGAGGCTGGCTTCGAACCTGTGTGATCCTCCTGTCTCAGCCTTCCAGGCGCGGGGATTGCAAGTGTGCGCCACCTCGCCTGGCTTTCAGCCCTATTTTTATTCTTATTTTTGTTTTTGTATACTTTTTGTGCTACTGGGGATTGAACTAGGGTCATGTTACTTCCGTGCTACACCCCCAGCCCTGTATTTACATCAAAATATTCTAGAGCTGGTGTTTAACTTGATGGGAGCGCATATTTTCACCTGCTGGGGACTGAACCCAGGGCCTGTACATGCTAGGCAAGTGGTCGCCCACTGAGCTACATTCCCAGCTGGGAGCCCATTTTTTATATCCTCTTGTAGGGGTGTGTGTATGTGTGTGTGTGTGTTGGTGCTGGGGGTAGAACCCAAGTCCTTAGCATGCTAAGCAAGTGCACTTCATGGGAACTATACTCCCAGTCCCAACATGTCTGTGCTTTAAGAGAAATTGGCAGTGCATGCCTGTACTCCCACTAGTTGGGAGGGTGAAATAGGAGGATCACAGGTTTGAGACCAGCCTGAGCAGCTTAGTGAGACCCTGTTTCAAAATGAAAAATAAAGCTGGGCATGGTATCACATGCTTGTACTCCCAGTACTTGGGAGGCTGAGAAGGAGAATTGCAGGTTTGCGGTCAGCCGCAATTTAATGAGACTATTTCAAAATAAAAGAATAGCTGGGCGTGGTGGTGCACGCTTGTAATCCCTGCACTTGGGAGGCTGAGACAAGAGGATTGCACGGGTTCGAAGCCAGCCTCAGCTATTTAGTGAGGCTTTCAGCAACTTAGTGAGACCCTGTTTCCAAATAAAATATAAAAAAGGTCTGGGAGTATAGCCCAGAGGTAGAAAGCCTCTGGGTTCCACCCCAGTACCACCAAAAAAATAATAATAATAAAATAAATAAATAAATAAATAAATAAAATAGGGCTGGCAGTAGAGCTCAGAGGTAGAATGCCCCTGGGTTCCATCTCCAATAACACACACACACACACACCAATAATAATAACAACAACAATAATAATAAAAGGTTAGGGATAGCTCAGAGATAGAATGCCCCTGGGTTCAATCCCCAGTACCACCACCCAAAGAGAGAGAGACAGAGAGCGAGTTTTGCCAACTCCAGCACTCCTAAAAGGCGAGTTAGCACAGCTGAGGTCACTGCAAGGCCTCTTGCAGGAGGCAGGCGCCCTCGCTGCCAACTTACAGATGAAAGGTGGCTCCGGCTCCGGTACCTCAAGCCAAGGTATTAATGACTCACATTTCTAGTTTGCCCTTCAGTATTGAGTAGGAGAATCTTTTAAACAAGGGGAGATCCATGCTTTCATTCATTACTAAATGGCTGTCTGGAGACTTGTTAGTTTTTTTTTTGTTGTTGTTGTTGTTTTGTTTTTTTCGGGTCTGGGGATGGAACCCAGGGGCATTTGACCTCCGAGCTACACCCCCTGCCCTATTTTTTATTCTTTATTTTGAAACCGGGTCTCACTGAGTCACGGAGGGCCTCACTAAGTAGCTGAGGCTGTCTGCGAACCGCGATCCTCCTGTCTCAGCCTCCCAAATGCTGGGGTTACAAGCTTGCGCCACCACGCCAGGCTTTAGTTTTTTTTTTTTTTGTTTGTTTGTTTTTGTTTTTGTTTTTTAAGGAGGAACTCTCTATGTCTGATGAAAACTAGACCTGGAAATGCTTCTGGACCTCAGAGACTAACTTAAGCAGCATTTGGTTAAGAGAGTGGCTTTTTCAGTGAACACACTGTGGGAACTTGTTGAAATTCTCATTTCTGTGGGTATGACAGCATTTCACCGACTGTAACCCCCTTTTACATCCTTTGGACCCTCATGATGCCCATGAGTTTGGCAGAGGAAATGTGGAGAAAGTGAGACCGGGGAGGGTTTGGTGAATTTCCCAGGAATGCAAGACTGGTGAATCAGCGGCACAGCTCAGACTTGAAACCCAAGCTGCCTGCATTTCACTCGCTTTCACTAAAGAAACAGCAGAGCGGGGCATGGTCGTCCCCGTCTGTAATGCTAGTACTTGGCAGACTGAGACAGGAGGATCGTGGGTTCGAGGACAACCTCCACAACCTAGCAAGACCCTCAGCAACTTAGTGAGACTCTGTTTCAAAATAAAAGAAATTAGCCAGGCGTGGTGGTGCATGCTTGTCATCCAAGTACTTGGGAGGCTGAGACAAGAGGATCCCAGGTTCTCGGCCAGCCTCAGCTACTTAGTGAGGCCCTCTGCAACTTAGACCCTGTTTCAAAAATAAAGAATAAAAAATAGGGCTGGGGTTGCAGGTCAGAGGTAGAATGCCCCTGGGTTCAACGCCCAGTACTTTCCCCCTCAAAAGAAAAAAGCAACTGGGCAGGCAGTACAAGGGCATAGAGCATCTCAGTGTAATGGTTTTGTCTTTAGCCCTGACTGTAAGTCAGTGAATATGGAGACACCATCATTGGCTCTGTGCCACCTTTATTCAAGTCCAGTCCTGCTCCACGTGGAAAGTTCTGTTTCTCACCGCAGGGTAAATGGCAAGGCTGCTGCCTGGGCCCCCGGCCATGCCTGTTGTCTGCAGCTTATAGTTCACCCACAGGGCTCCAGGATAAATTTATTCCAGAAGCCAAGGCATACAGTAGGATTGATTTGTTTGGTTATTTGTTTATACATTCTAATATTTGAGCACTTTCTTCGTGAAGATACAAAGATAAGTCAGACATGGTTGCAGCCCTCAGAATCCACAGTGTCTTAGAGGACATCAAACCTTTGGGAATGATGCCATCGCTTTCAGGTGCTCAGAGACACTCAGAGGTGTGTGCAGGAAGTGATCCGACGGAGAGAGAACTGCTAACCTAGCTTGTGAAGTCAGTAAGAAGCAGGAAAAGCCGGGCGTGGTGGTGCATACCTCGAATCTCAGTACTTGGAAAGCTGAGACAGGAGGACCACAGGTCTGAGGACAGCCTCCACAATTTAATGAGACTTTCAGAAATTTAGCAAGATCCTGTTTCCAAATAAAAAATAAAATAGGGATTGGAGTGTAGCCAGGGTGTAGAAGGGACGTGGGTTCCACCCCCAGTACCATACCAAAAAAAAAAAAAAGAAAAAGAAAAAGAAGAAGGAGGAGAAAGAGGAGGAGGCAAAGGAGGAGGAGGAGGAGACATTAAAAGAAACTCATTTGGGTATTGTGGTGCATGCCTATAATCCCAGCACTTGGGAGGCTGAGACAGGAGGATTGCAGGTTCCAGGTCAGCCATGACAACTTAGAAAGGCCCTCCGCAACCTAATGAAACCCTGTTTCCAAATAAGAAATAAAAAATCAGGCTGGGCAGCTGAGATGTAGAATCCATCTGGGTTCAATCCCTAGTCCCACAAAAAAAATAAAAAGAAAGGAGGATTGCTGGTTCAAGGCCAGCCTTAGCCACATAGTAAGACCCTGTTGCAAAGTAAAAATAAAGTGAGTTCAGGGATGTAGCTCAGAGGTAGAATGCCCCTGGGTTCATCCCCATTATAAAAATAGTCGCCAGGCGTGGTGGCGCACGCTTGTAATCCCAGCATTCAGGAGGCGGAGACAGGAGGATCGCGGTTCGGGGACAGCCTCAGCTACTTAGTGAGGCCCTCTGCAACTCAGTGAGACCCTGTTTCAAAAAATAAAAAGATAAACTGGATGTAGTGGCGCACACTTGTAATCCCAGTGGGAGGCTGAGACAGGAGGATCATGGTTCTCAGACAGCCTCAGCTACTTAGTGAGGCCCTCTGCAACTCAGTGAGACCCTGTTTCAAAATGAAGAATAAAAGTAGGACTGGGGTTGTAGCTCGGAGGTAGAATGCCCCTGAGTTCCATCCCCGGTACCACAATAAATAAATAAATAAATAAGCCTCTACATACTCCCAACCACCCATGTGAACCCCCAGGACCTGCTTTTACTTGTGCATGGAACTCCATCTTCCCTCTGGTAATTATCCCTATTTCTTCCATAATTACCCCCATTTTTTTCTTTCCTTTTTTTTTTTTTTTGGTACTGGGGATTGAACCCAGGGGCAATTCTATCCCTGAGATATATCCCCGACTCTATTTTTTAACCTCTGAGCTACACCCCAGCCTTATTTTTTATTCTTTGTTTTGAAACAGAGTCTCACTAAGTTGTGGAGGGGCCTCACTAAGTAGCTGAGGCTGGTTAAGAACCTGTGATCTTCCTGTCTCAGCCTCCCACCTACTGGGATTACAAGTGTGCCACCATGACTGGTTATTTATTTATCTATCTATCTATCTATCTATCTATTTATTCAGTGGTACTGGGGATGGAACCCAGAGGCATTCTACCTCTGAGCTACACACCCAGCCCTATTTTTTATTCTTTATTTTGAAACAGGGTCTCATTGAGTTGCAAAGGGCCTTATTAAGTAGCTGAGGCTGTCTGTGAACCACGATCCTCCTGTCTCAGCCTCCCAAATGCTGGGATTACAAGTATCATCACCAAGCCCAGCTTATTCTTTATTTCTGAAACAAGGTCTCAGTAAGAGGGCCTCACTAAGTAGCTGAGGCTGGCTACAAACATGTGATCCTCCTGTCTCAGCTTCCCAAGAACTGGGATTACAAGCATGCACCACCATACCCAGCTTTTTGTGTTTTTTTTTAAACAGGGTGTAAATTGCAGAGGGCCTCACTGAGTAGCTGAGGCTGGTAGAAGAAACTTCGATCCTACTGTCTCAGCCTCCCAAGTACTGAGATTATGAGCCTGCGCCACCACACCTGGCAATTATACCCATTTCTCTTGGATCACTCCCATTGACAAATAAACATGCCTTTTAATCCAACACCTCACTACACACCTTGAAATCTAGGGGCCTGAAGTGGAGTGGGAACAAGGATCTGGGAAAGGAGCGGAGGTCAAGGAACAGAGAAGTCTTTCAGTATTCACACCAAGAACTGTGCCAGGAGTTGCATTTGAAGGCTCTCTGGCGGCATTTTTGAGAAACAGGACATAGCCAAGGGCTCTTGATGCCTGTACTGGGAGGGGCAGCAGTGGGGTCATCTGCAGCTATGGGCTTCAAGCGATCTTAGAGCTCTAAGGAAGGAAGGAGAGCCACGTGGAGATGGCCACAGAGCACCGGGCGGCCTGTGCAGCTCTGGCCTGGGGGCAGAGCCTGTGGATAAGCATGTGTTCCGGAGCTCAAGGACTCAATCAGACGGCTACCCAATCCTCTTGTAATCCTAACGCTTGGGAGGCCGAGACAGGATTGCAAGTTCAAGATAGCCTCAGCCAGTTATGAGACGCATCCACCTAGCAAGACCTTGTTTCAAAAATAAAAATAAAAGCCAGGCATGGTGACAAACACTTGTAATCTCAGCATTTGGGAGGCTGAGACAGGAGGATCGTGGTTCGATACCAGCCTCAGCTACTTAGTGAGGCCCTTTGCAACTCAGTGAGACCCTGCTTTAAAATAAAGAATAAAAGATAGGGCTGGGGGTGTAGCTCAGAGGTAGAATGCCCCTGGGTTTCATCCCTAGTACTGCCAAAAATAAATAAGTAAATAAAAATAAAAATATAGGGCTGGGGATATAACTTGGAGGTAGAATGCTCCTGTGTTAGATCTCTATTAAAACACACACACACACACACACACACACACACACACACACACACACACACACCCACCACCACCACCACCACCAATAACAACAACAACAACAACAACAACAATAAAAACAAATGCTGGGGAGGTGATGGTGACAGCAAAGGTGGCTGACAGTCTGAAGAGCTTGCTTGTGCCAGGTGCTGTGTTTTAGGTGTTATTTCCTTCCATTCTTATCACAGCCCTACGAGGTGGAAACTGAAGTCTTATCTGTTGTACAGATGAGGACAGCAAAGCACAGAGAAGATGTGTGAGCCCGGTGTGATGGCGCACACGAGTAATCCCAGTACTTGGGAAGCTGAGACAGGAGGATCACAAGTTCTCAGCCAGCCTCAGCTACTTAGTGACCCTCCACCCAGGTTTCTCTGGAAAGTTCAAATCACTAGTGCCTTCACAGGAGATAGTGACCAAGATCTGTAACTTTTTTTTTCTTCAGTACTAGAGGTTGAACCCAGGGGCATTCTACCTTTGAGCTACACCCCAGCCCTATTTTTTATTCTTTATTTTGAAAGAAGGTCTCACTGAGTTGCAAAGGGGCTGACTAAGTAGCTGAGGCTGCCCTCGAACAGTGATCCTCCTGTCTCAGCCTCCCAAATTGCTGGGATTACAAGTGTGCACCAGCATGCCTGGCTTCCAGCCACATTTTTTATTCTTTTTTTTTTTTTTGGTGGTACTGGGGGTAGAACCCAGGGGCTTTCTACCTCCAGGCTATACTCCCAAACCTATTTTATATTTTATTTGGAAACAGTCTCACTAAATTGCTGAGAGCCTCACTAAGTAGCTGAGGCTGGCTTCAAACCTGTGCGATCCTCCTGTCTCCGCCTCCCAAGCGTGGGGATTACAAGCGTGTGCCACCATGCCCGGCCTTTTTTATTCTTAATTTTTTTTTTTTTTTTTTTTTTGGTGGTACTGGGGTTCCTGGAAGCCCTTCTACCTCCGGGCTACACTCCCAGACCTATTTTTACATTTTCATTTTTGGAAACAGGGTCTCCTAAGCCAGTGCGCGCAGCTGGCTTCGAACCTGCGCAATCCTCCTGTCTCCGCCTCCCAAGCGCGGGGATTACAAGCGTGCGCCACCATGCCCGGCTTTATTCTTAATTTTGAAACAGGGTCTCACTGAGTTGCGGAGGGCTTCACTAAGTAGCTAAGGCTGGCTGAGAACCTGCCATCCTCCTGTCTCGGCTCCCAAATCCTGGGATTACAAGTGTGCGCCACCACGCCCAACTGGTCTGTAACTCTCGAAGGGCATGGATAGAAGGAACAAATCTCTGAGCACTGCAGTAAGTATAGCCCAGAAGACCTGAGAGGAACAGTAGCTACACATGTGGATGATAATCATGACGTCACCTTGATGATTGTATGAACAAGGCGGGGGAATAAACATGTTGGAACAAGATTTAAATGAATTGCTGGGTATTTGATTATTTCAGATATAGAGTTAATATAAATTCTAGACAATTTAAGGTCTGCATTATAGCAGACCTCTTCTACATGTTCCTGGAAGATATTCTTAGACATTGCTGTCCAGAAAATCATGAATTCTGGCCCAGAAGACTGATGCACTATAGGAGCTGTCCCAACTTTTTAAGGTAATGAGATCAATGCAGAGAGTCTGTATTAGTCTGCTCAGGCTGCTGTAACAGAACAAGATACTGGGCTGCTTAAGCCACAGAGATTCATTCTCCTTTCTGAAGGCTTGAAGCCAAGATTGAGGTGCAGGCCAGGACAGTTTCTGGTGAAGACTCTTCCTGGTTTGCAGATGGCTGCCTTCCTGCTGTGTCACGCACGGCCTCTCCTCTGTCAGTGCCCTCTGGGGAGAGTGGAGTTCAGGGAGAGGCACACACGCAGAGATCAGCGGATCTCTGGTGTCTTCTCTACTGATGAGGCCCCTAGTGCTCTCATTAGACTCCTTCCCTTATGAGTCATTTAACTTTAATCACCTTCTTAAAATGTCCCATCTCCAAATTACAGTTACATTAGGTGTTAAAGCATTAAGATAGGAATTTTAAAATATATATAAATTACATATTATATATATATATATATATATATATATATATATATATATACACACATACATACATACATATATATGGTGTGTGTGTGGAAGCGGTTTTGGGGATTGAACCACCCAAGGTCCTTCGACCTCTTAGTTATACTCCAGATCATTCTTTTGTTTGTTTGCATATTGGAGATTGAACCCAGAGGCATTCGACCTCTGAGCTACACTGTTTTTGATTCTTTATTTTGAAACAGGTCTCACTGAGTTGCAAAGGGCCTCACTACATAGCTGAGGTTGTCTGCAAACTGCGATCCTCCTGTCTTAGTCTCCTAAATGCTGGGCTTACAAGTATGCACCACCACACCTGGCTACTCCAGATCTTTTTATTTTGATACAGGGTCATGCTAGGTTACTGAGAGCCTTGCTAAGTAGAGGAGACTGGTTTTGAATCTGCAGTCCTCCTGTCTCAGCCTCCCAAGAACAGGGATTACAGGCATGTACCACCATGCCCAGAAGGATATGAATGTTTTGAGGCACATAATTCATTCCATAACAAAGTCTCACATCACTGTCTTAAAATGAAATCAAGCAGACCAGACACTAGGAGCGTGAGTACTGCTTCAGGAAGCTCCTCCAGCTGTCCAGTGGAGCTGAATGTTCTAGGCCGTCAGGTAAACTAAGGTTCTTTCTGTGACAGGAGGTGAGTGGGTACCTTGTTGTCCTCTCTCACCAGAGGGAGCCAGAGCTGGAATTATGGATGGTGTGGCACTGTGGCTGGCGGTAGAGTTGGTGTCCCGACTCTCTCCATCTGGGCTGGTGGAATCCCTCAATTCCGATCTGGTCCACGGGAGGGTGGCCAGCTGGTTGCTGTGTACCGTGCAGCTAAATCAATCCCTTGGGCTCCTAGGTGATGTGCTGGTGGTCCCCATCAAGCTGCACAGGTGTCCTTTCTGCCCTTACACTGCCAAACAGAAGGGCATCCTCAAGAGGCACATCCGCTCCCACACGGGCGAGCGGCCCTACCCCTGCGAGACCTGCGGCAAGAGGTTCACGCGGCAGGAGCACCTGCGGAGCCACGCCCTGAGTGTAAGTGTCCCGCCACAGCGGCTGCCCCAGATCACCCACTGTCAAGGGGAAGGCCAGCCTGCCCATCACTTCTCTGACCACTGGGGTATTTTCAGAGAATCAGGAACATATGTTTCTACTATTGAATTAAAGCTGGGCTAGTAGCACTTAAAGTTACAACTTGTATGGTAACAGACTTCTAAGGGGAAAGTCAGGAAAGTTTAGGTCCTGCTCGGGAATACAGCAGAGAAGGATGGGGCTTGGAGAAGGAGTTGTGGGTCTCTTCCCACCAGTGTGAAGCTGAAGATAAGGAGCAGTTTTAATTTCCCACAGTCCCATCACCCTGTGGGTGGGGAGGGATGTGCTGCCATTTATAGAGCTCCCGGTGGGCGGCAAAGAAAGGAGTCTCAGCTAAGAGGGACCTCCCCTCTGGGATTCTGTCTCCAGCAGCTACAGAGAATGCAGGTCATTCAGAGAGACTTTGCATTTATGGTCCTCTCAGAGCAAGGCAATCAATCTTTGGAGGAGGAAATGCAC
The DNA here is from genome assembly GCF_963383645.1 of Muscardinus avellanarius. Lineage (NCBI taxonomy): Eukaryota > Metazoa > Chordata > Mammalia > Rodentia > Gliridae > Muscardinus > Muscardinus avellanarius. The sequence continues at coordinate 26,294,314 of NC_137788.1, forward strand.
CATCAATGTCCAGTGGTTTTGGGGTGGAAAGGACCTCGATGAGACTGAGACTATGGCAGAGAAAGCCCAGAGAGAGGCTGGGAGACTAGGCTAGAGGGTCACGTGAGGCCCGGGGGCTGTGGCTCAGCCCCTTTCCTGTGACACCTGCTCTATTTCCCTGTGACCGCAGGTCCACAGATCCAACCGTCCGATCATCTGCAAGGGCTGCAGACGAACCTTCACCAGCCACCTCTCTCAGGGGCTGCGGCGCTTTGGGCTGTGCGACAGCTGCACCTGCGTCTCTGACGCACACGACGATGAGGACGATCTGATGCCCATCAACCTCAGCCTGGTGGAGGCTTCGTCAGAGAGCCAAGAGAAAAGCGACACGGACAATGACTGGCCCATCTACGTGGAGTCTGGTGACGAGAATGACCCCACCACAGAGGACTCTGGGGACGGGCCTCAGATGCAGCCCAACTCATCAGACCGAGAGACGCTTACGTAGCACTAAACCGGGAGTTGGGGTGGGGGAGACGTTCCAGAATGTGTCCTTGCTTGTTCTGTGGTGAAGGCCACCATTTGTCCAATTTTGTGGAATCCCACCCGAAGGAACACTTGTTTTTCATTGTGGTTATAGTTGCATTTTTGTTACACTACCTGGTAGTGGTTGGATTTGTTTATTTGTTTTTGCGGTACTGGGGATGGAACCCAGGGGCATTCTACCTCCAAGCTACGCCCCTAGCCCGATTTTTTTATTCTTTATTTTGAAACGGGGTCTCACTGAGTTACAAAGAGCCTCACTAAGTAGCTGAGGCTGTCTGTGAACCACAGTCTTCTTGTCTTAGCTTCCCGAATGCTGGGATTACAAGCGTGCACCACCACACCTAGCTAGAGGTTGGATTTTATGACTCAAAAGACTCATAACTAGCCGGGCATGGTGGTGTATACCTGTAATCCCAGCATCTGGGAGGCTGAGGCAGAAGGATTGAATAAGTTTGAGGCCAGCCTCTGCAAGGTAGGAGAACCCCAGCAACTTAGACCCTGTTTCAATAAAAAATAAAATAGGGCTAAGGTGTAGCTCAGAGGTAGAATGCCCCTGAGTTCAATCCCTGGTACTGTTAAAAAAAATCACTTTTTAGTGTGGTGCCCATGTTTTCTGAGGGTCTGACTACTTCTTAATCCTGAGTGGATCAGGCTTACCCCTGAAGCTTCACGTTTTTGCTGCTGTGCATCCATCCAAACTCTTGGGTTGAAAGAAGGTAAGAAAACCTCGATACTTGTCTCCGCACTGTCCCAGTCTTTCACATCCCTTTGCCAACTTCCCCTCTCTCTGCAAAGGTGGACAAGAGTACATTATTCTGAGGGTCAGGAATACATTAAGTTTTGCCCAGCCTGTCCAAATGCATTCCACAGTTTAATTTTCTGGCAAAGTATCAAAGAGAAAAGTTCATGATATAAAGCAGACAGGCTGTCTGCCTACGTGATCGTAAAAGGCACTCTAAATCTAAGATTGCAGTTTTGAAAGCTGGGAGTATTTATGTGCAGACAAGCCTGGAAACGAGCTGAAGGTTCATTAGGGCACCCTCACCTGCCCAGTTGAATTATATTTTATCTTAGTTCCAAGAAGGAAGCCTGTGAGCCAGGGCTGGGTGGTTTTCCCATTTGGTTTGGGATTTGATGATTACACACACACACACACACACACAACCTATTCTGTGATCATAAAACAAGTCATTTGGGCAAAACGCAAACTCTTTCCCCACTTCTTCCAGCCATTTCTAAGAGATATCACTGCAACCTGGAAACACAGCAACCCCATTCTTTCCTTAATATATGTCCAGAACTTTAATTGGAATAAAAGCATAAGTCCATCTAAACAAGTTATATTTCTAAATCATTAGCTTTTAAAAGACCCTCTTAAGGGAAAGAGAGGGTTACTAGAATGGGTTTTGAAACCAGTTTGCTTTTTATCCACTCTGCAGCTATACAATCATTCTAACAAACGAGGCTGAAATTGAATGTTTTTTGGGTGTACTAGGGATTAAATTCAGGGGTACTCTACCTCTGAGCTATACCCTAAGCCCTTTTTATTTTTTATTTTGAAACAGGAATTTGCTAAGTTGCTCTTTAGAAGACTAAAGAGCAGGAGTCTAGGGATGAGGGATGTACTTGAAGTCACTTTCATAATTTTGTTTTATATTAAAGTATCCAAAATGAGCCAGGCATGGTGGCGCACACTTGTAATCCCAACATTTGGGAGGGTGAGACGGGGGCGTCGCAGTTCACGGACAGCCTCAGCTACTACTTATGCCTTTTGCAACTCAGTGAGACCCTGTTGCAAAATAAAGAATAAAAAATAGGGCTGGGGGTGTAGCTCGGAGGTAGAATGCCCCTGGGTTCCATCCCCAGTACTGGAAAAAAAAAAAATCCAAAATGAAATTTAAAAGAAATTCTTTTGTCTTTAACTTTATTTCAGTGTGTTTCAAACGCAGTTAAATTTTTCTTTCACCTTCTTGAACAAAAACAAAAAATGAAAAGCATTATAAACTTGTTTGTTGCCAGGCATTGTGGTGCATGGCTGTAATCTTAGTACTTGGGAGGATGACACAGGAGCATCTCAGGTTCAAAGCCAGCCTCAGCAACTTAGTGAGACCCTCAGAAACTTAGCAAGACTTCATTTCAATACTTTAAAAATGAAAAAGTCTGGGGTAGCCCAGAGGTAGAATGCCCCTGGGTTTAATTCCTTGTACCAATAATTAAATAAACAAAAATTAATAAAATTGACTTGTAGATACTGGTCTAATTGTTAATTTTTTTTAAGTTTAAAGTGCTTGGCCTGGTGTTAACATTAACCACTAAATGTTGTCTAATAGTGACATCTGCATAAGATTTGTAATAGCTAAAGTTAATTGAGCTTAAAGGAATTGTTAGCATTAAAGTCTGTATTTAAAAATAAATAAAGTGCTGGGCATGGAGCCAGGTGATAGCACTCACTTGTAATCCCAGTATTTGAGAGGCTGAGACAAGAGCATCACAGGTTCACATCAGGCCTCAGCAAGTAGTGAGACTCTCAGACTAGTGAGACCCTGTTTCAAAATAAAAATAAAGAGCCGGGCGTGGTGTCACATGCTTGTAATCCCAGCATTTGGGAGGCTGAGACAGACAGGAGGATCTTGGTTCGCAGCCATCCCCAGCTACTTAGTGAGGCCCTTTGCAACTCAGAGAAACCCCGTTTCAAAACAAAAAATAAAAAATAGGGCTGGGAATATAGCTTGGAGGTAGAATGCCCCTGGGTTCCATCACCAGTACTGCAAACATAAATAAATAAAATAGGGCTTGGGGGTGTCGCTCAGAGTTAGAATCCCTGAATTCAATCCTCAGTACCACAAAAATAAAATATAATAAATAATACTAAGCTGGGTGTGGTGGCGCACGCTTGTAATACCAGCATTTGGGAGGCTGAGACAGTAGGATGGCAGTTCACGGCCAACCTCAGCTACTTAGTGAGCCCTCTGCACCTTAGTGAGACCCTATTTCAAAATAAAGAATAAAAAATAGGGATGGGGGTATAGTTCAGAGGTAGAATGCCCCTGGGTTCAATCCCCAGTACCTCAAAAAAATATAAAAAATCATACTTCTTATTAGTAGTTAGAGCTGTAGGGCAGTGCTTCTGAAAGTATGGCCATGGCAGGCACTGATATGGTGATTGATTTCAGAGCCAGAAAAGGCACACCACAAGTTAAAAGTAGGCATATAGAAACTTTTCTGACACTTTGATATTGCTGTGACACCCATACATCTGGTCAATGGTCTCATCTTGAACAGGGTGTGTACCAATTCACGCATAGCCAGCTGAGAGCTATTGTACACAAAGGCTGGGTACCAGGCCGTACAGGAAGACAACATGTTGATATGTGGAATATCACATATTTATTTTTAATTTTTTAATTTTTAAAAAACTTTTGGTAGTATTTGGGATGGAATCCTTCTCGGGCTACACTCCCAGAACTATTTTATATTTTTATTTGGAAACAGGGTCTCTTAAGCCAAAGAGGCTGGCTTTGAACCTGCGCGATCCTCCTGTCTCTACCTCCCAAGCGCGGGGATTACAAGCGTGCGCCACCACGCCCGGCAAGAGTCATACCTTAATAATGATCAAAACCCAGAAATACTTATTGGAAATGAAAACATTAGCTGTTTTTGAAAAGAGGTATCTTAGCAAAATAAAACTTAGATGAATGTGTAGATTTGTTTTGAAAGAAGTTATACTGATATTTTGGCTCTTTTTAATTTGTTATTATTACTATTTTTTGAGATGGGAGTCTCATTCTGTTGCTCAGGCTGGCCTTGAACTCAGGATCCTCCAGCCTCAGCTTCCTGAATAGATAGGATTATAGGTATGCATCACCACGCCCAGTTTATTTATGATGTTTTATTTCCAACTTTTTTGTGTGTGTGGTAATGGTGATGGAACCCAGGGGCATTCTACCTCCAATACACCCTCAGCCCTATTTTTTATTCTTTATTTTGATGCAGGATCTCATTAAGTTGTAGATGCCTCACTAAATAGCTGAGAACCCGTGAGAACGGCTGGCTGCGAACCCGTGCTATCTTCCTGTCTCAGCCTCCCAAGTACTAGGAATACAAGCATGTGCCACCATGCCCAGCATTTTGTGATTTTTTTTTTTTTTTTTTTGGCAGTACTAGGGATGAAACCCAGGGACATTCTACCTCTGAGCTACACCTTCAACCCTACTTTTTATTCTTTATTTTGAAACAGGGCCTAAGTTGGGAAGGGCCTCACGAAATAGTTGAGGCTGTCCTTGAACCGCAATCCTCCAGTCTCAGCCTCCCAAATGCTGGGATTACAAGTGTGTGCCACCACGCCCGGCTTCCTGTGACCTATTTATATCACTGTGTAAACAAATTCACTGTAAACTGGGCAGAGTGGCATGGCCTGTAATCATAATACTTAGATGGCTGAGATAGGATTACAAGTTTGAGGATGGCCTCAGCAATTTGTGTGTGTGTGTGTGTGTGTGTGTGTGTGTGTGTGTGTGTGTGTGTTACTGGCAGGGGCATTCTACCTCTGAGCTATAACCTCAGCTCTATTTTTTATTCTTTATTTTGAAACAGGGTCTCACTGAGTTGCAAAGGGTCTCACTAAGTAACTGCAGCCTCAGCAATTTAATGAGACCTTTCCAAAATAAAATAGGGCTGGAGGTATAGTTCAGAGGTAGAATGCCCCTGGGTTTGTCCTGCATGGTGGTGCATGCTTGTAATCCCAGTGCTTGGAAGGCTGAGACAGGAGGATCTCCCAGGTTTGAAGCCAGCCTCAGCTACTTAGGCTCTCAGCAACTTAGTGAGACCCTTTTCCAAATAAAGTATAAAATAGGTCTGGGAGTATAGCCCGGAGGTAGAAAAACCCCTGAGTTCCACCCCCAATACAAGAAAGAAAGAAAGAAAGAAAGAAAGAAAAGGAAGCCCCTGGGTTCAATCCTTTGTAACACACAGACACACACACACACACACACACACACACACACACACACACCCCTTCCCATCCCCAATAAATAAATAAATAAATAAATTCACTGTAGCCGGGTGTGGTGGCCCACGCTTGTAATCCCCGCACTTGGGAGGCTGACAGGAGGATTGCACAGGTTCAAAGCCAGCCTCAGCTGCTTAGTGAGGCTCTCAGCAACTTAGTGAGACCCTGTTTCCAAATAAAATATTAAAAAAAAGGTCTGGGAGTATAGCCCGGAGGTAGAAAGCCTCTGGATTCCACCCCCAGTACCATCACCAAAAACAAATAAATAAATAAAATAAAATAAAATAAATTCACTGTAAGACAACAATTCTCAGTTGGGGGTGACTTTGCCCAGAGAGGACGTTGGCAGTGTCTGGGGTCATTAGCAGTTGTTACAATGTGGGGAAGGGTCCTGCTGACCTCTGGTGGGTAGAGGCTGGGGATGCTGTGTAGGCAGTGCCTTCATAACGAAGCATTAGGTAGTTCAAAATGTTGGTTTTACCAAGGTTGGGAAACCATGTGTTCATCAGGTTTCTGTTACTGTGACAAAATAACTGAGAAAACAGCTTAAAAAGAAGAAATAGTTACTTTGGCTCACCGTGTTAGAGGTTTCGGTCCTTGGTCACTTGGCTCCATGAGTTCTGGCCCTGCAGTGGGACAGAACATCATGGCGGGGCAGAGGGGTAGTGGAGCGAAACTGTCCACCTCGTGGCTTCCAGGAGGCAAAGAGAAAGAAGAAGGGGTGGGAGACAAAAACCCAGCCTTTCAGAGCATGTTCCCCATGCACCTGCTTCCTCCAACCAGGCCCCACCTAAGTTCCTGCCACCACTCAATTGCCCACTAAGGCTATCAATGGAGGAATCCCGGATGAGGCCAGAACCCTCTGAATCATTAGTGGGTAAATCCTGGATGAGCCAGAGACCTCAGAGCTGCTGCCTTGGGGACCACACCTTTAACACAGGAACCTTTGGGGACATTTCAAATCCAAACACTGACACCCTGCTACAACACAATGTAGGATTGATTTATTTATTATCATTTTTTTTTTTTTGGTAGTACTGGGGTTCCTGAAAACCCTTCTACCTCCAGGTTACACTCCCAGACCTATTTTTATATTTTTATTTGGAAACAGGGTCTCTTAAGCCAGCGCGGCTGGCTTCGAACCAGCGCGATCCTCCTGTCTCTGCCTCCCAAGCGCGGGGATTACAAGCGTGCGCCACCACGCCCAGCCAATGTAGTATTTAAAACATGGCCTTTAGTGGGTGAACTTAGCTTTGTGTTCTATTGCTGAGGACAAATGCCTCGCAGCTTGCCTAGATCTGATTTAGGTTTAGGATGTAGAAATTTAGAAATTCTAGCCAGGCATGGTGGCACACACTTGTAATCTCCCTGCTTGGGAGGTAGAGACAGGAGGACCACACATGTTCAAAGCCAGCCTCAGCTACTTAGTGAGGCTCTCTGCAACTTAGGCCCTGTTTCCAGATAAAATATAAAATAGGTTTGGGAGTATAGCCCAGAGGTAGAAAGCCCCTGGGTTCCACCCCCAATACCACACACACACACACAAAAGAAAAAAAAAAAAAAAGAGAGAGAGAGAGAGAGAAAGAAATTTAGAAATTCTAAAAAAAAAGAAGCTGGGTGTGGTAGCATTCGGCTGAGACAGGAGCTGGGGGTATAGCTCAGAGGTGGAATGCCCCTGGGTTCCATCCCCAGTACTGCAAAAAAGAAAAATAAATAAATAAATTTAGGAATTCTAAAAAAAAAAAGAAATTTAGAAATTCTGACTGATTCACACACCCAGAACCATTGACCCTGAACATTTTTGTAGATTCGTGTGTGTGTGTGTTTGTGTGTGTGTGTGTGTGTGTGTGTGTGTGTGCAGGCGTGCACGCGTGCTGTGGATTGAATCCCAGGATATTCTACCTCCAAGCTATACTCCCAGCCCTATTGTTTGTTTGTTTGTTTATTTATTTATTTCACTTTTGTGTGTCTGTGTGTGTGTATGGTACTGGAGATGGAACCCAGGGGCATTCTACCTCCAGGTACACCCTGAGCCCCATTTTATTCTTTATTTTGAAACAGTGTCTCACTAAGTTGTAGAGGGCCTCACAAGTTGCTGAGGCTGGCAGCGAACCTGCAATCTTTCTGTCTCAGCTTCCCAAGTACTGGGATTACAAACATGTGCCACCACAACCAGTTCCTATTTTATTTTCTTTTTAAAATTTTTTTAAAAAAAATTTGGTGGTACTGGGGTTCCTGGAAACCCTTCTACCTCCGGGCTACAATCCCAGACCTATTTTATATTTTTATTTGGAAACAGGGTCTCTTAAGCCAGCTAGCCTGGCTTCGAACCTGCACAGTCTTTCTGTCTATGCCTCCCAAGCACGGGGATTACAAGCATGTGCCACCATGCCTGACTCCTGTTTTATTTTTGAAACAGGGTCTCACTAAGTTGCTAATGTTGGCTACAAACCTGTAATATTCCTTTATCAGCCTCCATAGTATATAGTACTATAATTATAAGCCTGTATCACCACACCTATCTTTTTAAAATATCTTTTTTTTTTTTTTTTTTTTTGGTGGTACTGGGGGTAGAACCCAGGGGATTTCTACCTCCAGGCTATACTGCCAGACCTATTTTATACTTTATATTTGGAAACCGTGTCTCACTAAGTTGCTGAGAGCCTCACTAGGTAGCCGAGGCTGGCTTCAAACCTGTGTGATCCTCCTGTCTCACCCTCCCAAGCACAGGGATTACAAGCCTGTGCTACCGTGTCCGGCTTGTAAAAGTGATTTTTAGCTGGGTGTGGTGGTGCACTTTTGTAATCCCTGCACTTGGGGGCTGAGACAGGAGTATCACACAAGTTCAAAGCCAGCCTCAGCTACTTAGTAAACTATCAGCAACTTAGTGAGTTCCTGTTTACAAATAAAGTATAAAATCAGTCTGGGAGTATAGCCCGGAGGTAGAAAAGCCCCTTGGTTCTACCCCCAGTACCACACACGCAAAAAAAGCACTTTTAAAGATCTTTCACAGCCGGGCGTGGTGGCACACGTTTGTAATCCCAGCATTTGGGAAGCTGAGACCTGGAGGATCACGGTTTGCAGACAGCCTCAGCTACTTAGTGAGGCCCTCTGCAACTCAGTGAGATCCGGTTTCAAAATAAAGAATTAAAAAATAGGGCAGGGAGCCGGGCGTGGTGGCGCACGCTTGTAATCCTCGCGCTTGGGAGGCTGAGACAGGAGGATTGCGCAGGTTTGAAGCCAGCCTCAGCTACTGAGTGAGGCTCTCAGCAGCTTAGTGAGACCCTGTTTCCAAATAAAGTATAAAATGGGTCTGAGAGTATAGCCCGGAGGTAGAAAGCCTCTGGGTTCCACCCCCGGTACCACCAAAAAAAAAAAAATATATATATATAGGGCAGGGGGTGTATAGGGCAGGGGGTGTAGCTTGGAGGTCAAATACCCCTGGGTTCCATCCCCAGACCCACAAAAAAAAAAAAAAAAATCTTTCAGCCTGGTAGAGTAGTACATTCCTATAATTCTACTACTTAGGAGGCCGAGACAGGAGGAAGACAGGATTGAAGCCAGCCTCAGCAATTTAGGGAGGACCTTATTAGCAACTTAGCAAGACCCTATTAAAAAAAAAAAAAAAAAAAACTAAAATCGGGCTGGGGGTATAGCTCAGAGGTAAAATGCTTCTGGGTTCAATGTCCAGTACTGGAAGAAAGAGAAGGAGGTAGAGAAAGAGGGAAGATATTTCCTTTTTCTGGACTATCAGACCATAAACTGGTTCTTTTTATTCTGTTTTACTTTTTTTATTTTATTTTTTGTGGTACTGGGGATGGAACCCAGTGGCATCCCACCTCTCCCTATTTTTTATTCTTTATTTTGAAACTGGGTCTCACTGAGTTGCAAAGGTCCTCACTAAGTAGCTGAGGCTGTCCGTGAACCACGATCCTCCTGTCTCAGCCTCCCAAATGCTGGAATTACAAGTGTGCGCCACCACGCCTGGCTTAAATTGGTTCCTTTTAAAATTTATGTTCACATTTGGTGGTAAGTATTTATAATCACTGTGTCTTAAAGGTTTAATTTGTTGTGGAGTTGTGATTTATTATTTTGTGTTGCCGGAGATGGAACCCAGGGCCTTACACTTGAGTCACATCTGCAGTCCATGTTTTGTTTGTTTGTTTGTTTGTTTGTTTGTTTGTTTGTTTTGTGATACTGAGGACTTATCCCAGGGGTATTCTATCTCTGAGCTACAAACAAGCACTGTTTTATTTTTATTTAGGAAACAGGGTCCTGCTAGGTTTTATTCGGTCTTACTACTTACTGAGGCTGTCCTTGAACCTGTGATCCTCCTGTATCAGCCTCCCAAGTAATGGAATTATAGGCATGTGTTACCACACCTGGCTCCATGGTGGTATTTTTATAGGTAAATTCATAATCAGATCCAACATAGACCATTAGTGATTGAATTTATGTTATAGCATTTTTCTGGCATACTCAGTCCAAGTCTATAAAGGGATGTTTTTGTTTTACAGTAGATATATTGCATGAATAGGATTCTTCTTTGCAGGAAACTCAAAAATGGCACCCTTAGGAAGTTGTTTCTCTTAGTGGATGGGGAGCCCCTTCTCAAGGGTTAAGAAGGAATATAAATACAGCCTATAACTGTAATTAAAAAATGACACAAGCTGGGCCTGTTGGCGTACTCTTGTAATCCTAGTACTTGGAAGGCTGAAACAGGAGGATCACAGGTTTGTGGCAGCCTCAGCTACTTAGTGAGGCCCTCCGCAACTTTCTGAGACCCTGATTTAAAATAAAGAATAAGGCAGCAGGGCATGGTGGTACATGTTTGTAATCACAGTGCTTGGGAGGCTGAGACAGGAGGATGGCACAGGTTCAAAGCCAGCCTCAGCTACTGAGTGAGGCTCTCAGCAACTTAGTGAGACCCTGTTTCCAAATAAAGTATAAAATAGGTCTGGGAGTATAGCCCAGATGTAGAAAAACCCCTGGGTTCCACCCCCAGTACCGCAAAAAATAAGTAAATAAAATAAAATAAAGATAAAGATTAACAGCTGGGTGTGGTGGTGCACGCTTGTAATACCAGCATTTGGGAGGTTTAGCCTGGAAGATAGCGGTTCACAGAGAGCCTCAGCTACTTACTGAGGCCCTCCGCAACTTAGTGAGACCCTGTTTCAAAATAAAGAATAGTCAGACGTGGTGGCGCACGCTTGTAATCCCTGCACTTGGGAGGCAGAGATAGGAGGATCGCGCAGGTTCGAAGCCAGACTCACTGGCTTAAGAGACCCTGTTTCCAAATAAAAATATAAAATAGGTCTGGGAGTGTAGCCTGGAGGTAGAAGGGTTTCCAGGAACCCCAGTACCACCCCCCAAAAAAAAGAATAAAAAATAGGGGACATAGCTCGGAGGTCAAATGCCTCTGGGTTCCATCCCCAGTACTGCAAAGATAAGAAGAGAAAGAAAGAAAGAAAGAAAGAAAGAAAGAAAGAAAGAAAGAAAGAAAGAAAGAAGAAAGAAAGAGAAAGAAAGAAAGAAAGAAAGAAAGAAAGAAAGAAAGAAGACATAACTAACATAACAGAGCATCCTGATTTCTAATCCAGTACCAGAAGAATGCCATTCAGATTAAACATTTCAGTGACCGCCTGTCTCTGCATATTCCTGCAGGAAGCTGCTCAGCTGACGGTCTGCAGAATCTTGTGGAATTGAGCGTTCTGTTGTTTTTGGATGCTGTGATGGATTTTGTTGTTGTTCCCTGACATGATGACCCCCACAGAGAGGAAAGCAGCAGGTAGGGCTACGGTGTGGGCTCTGAGAGCAGGGGGAAGACTCCTGGGCTTTGTCCACTGAACTCAGGCTTTGATTTGGAGCCCTGGGTTGGCCGGTGTGTCCCTTACGCATTGAGGACAGGAAAATCTGTGTGAAGTCCAGTGCAAGGGGCTGGCTGGGAGGGAAGTCCCTGGGCTCCGTTCTGAGCACCGCCACTCTCCTTCCTGCTGGTGTGGGCGTCTGTAGCTCACCTGGGGCTTTCCCATGATACACGGTCTTTTAACCCGAAAAGGGGCATGATATTCAGTGACATGATGAACGTGATTTCACTAATCTTTGGTCCTTTTATAAAAGTTCTCTCCTGCTCCATATTATTGTCTTCCTCAAACATTTCCTTTGTAGCACTGGAAGTTTGGATTTTCTTCAAAAGATGTTTCTGTAGAGATAAATGAGACGTGTGGTTCCCCCTCCGGGGGGCAAGGAGTAGTTTCATTGATTTCTAACATGTACTAGTTGTTGGTGTGTGTGTGTGTGTGTGTGTGTGTGTGTGTGTGTGTGTGTGTGTGTGTGTTTACTGGGAATTCAACCCAGGGACATTCTACCTCTAAGCTAGATCCCCAACCCTATTTATTTACTTACTTATTTATTTATTATTGTGGTACTGAGGATTGAACCCAGGGGCATTATACTTTCAAGCTATAGTCACAGCCCTATTTTATTTTTTATTATTTTGCTGTATTAGGGATGGAAACCAGGAGCATTCTACTTCCGAGCTACACCTTCAGTGCTCGCGCTCTCTCTCTCTCTCTCTCTCTCTCTCTCTCTCTCTCTCTCTCTCTCTCTCTCTGTGTGTGTGTGTGTATGTGTTGTACTAGGGACTGAACCCAGGGACATTCTATCACTGAGCTGCATCCTCAGCTCCATTTTTTAAAAATTATTTTGTGTGTGTGTGTGTGTGTGTGTGTGTGTGTGTGTGTGTGTGTGGTGTAGTATTGGGGATGGAAACCAGGGGCCTTCTACCTCCATGCTATACTCCCAGATCTATTTTATATTTTATTTGGAAACAGGGTCTCACTAAGCTGCTGAGAGCCTCACTAAGTAGCTGAGGCTGGCTTCAAACCTGCATGATCCTCCTGTCTCAGCCTTCCAAGTACTGAGATTACAAGCGTGCACCACCATGTCTGACTTGACTAATTTTTTTTTTCAGTACTGGGGATGGAACCCAGGGGTATTCTACCTCTGAGCCACACCCTAAGCCCTGTTTTTTATTCTTTATTTTGAAACAGGGTCTCACTGACTTGCAAAGGGCCTCACTAAGTAGCTGAGGCTGTCCGCAAACTGCGATCCTCTAGTCTTAGCCTCCTGAATGCTGGGATTACAAGCGTGCCCGGCTCTTTCTTTTTCTTTTCCTTCCTTCCTTTCTCTCTTTCTTCCTTTCTCTCTCTCTTTCTTTCTCTCTTTCTTTCTTTCTTTCTTTCTTTCTTTCTTTCTTTCTTTCTTTCTTTCTTCTTTCTTTTGTGGTATTGGGGATGGAACCCAGAGGTTTCTGTCTCTAGACTACACTCCCAGACCACCTTTTTACATTTTATTTGGAAACAGGGTCTCACTGAGTTGTCAAGAGCCTCACTAAGTAGCTGAGGCTGGCTTCGAACTTGTGTAATCCTTCTGTCTCAGTCTCCCAAGTACTGGGATTACAAGCGTGTGCCACCATACCTGGCTCCTTTATTTTAAAACAGGGTCTCACTAAATTGCAGAAGGCCTCACTAAGCAGCTCAGGCTGGTCTTGAACCTACAAACATTCTGTCTCAGTCTCCCAAGTACTGGGATTACAAGTGTGCATCACCTTGCCTAGTTAAAATAACAAAGCTTAAATTAAGGAGGATGGTTAGCTGGGCGTGGTGGCACCCTTGTAATCCCAGCATTCCGGAGGTTGAGACCAGGAGGCTCAAGGTTTGCGGGACAGCCTCAGCTACTTAGTGAGGCCCTCCTCAACTTAGTGAGACCCTGTTTCAAAAAATAAAGAATAAAAAATAGGGAAGGGGTTGTAGCTCGGAGATCAAATGCCTCTGGGTTTCACCCCAGACCCACCAAAAAATAAATAAATAAATAAAAGAAAAGAAAAAAAAAAGAGAGAAGGATGATTAGCTCATTCATGTGAAAAGATCAACCCTTAATTCTCTGTTGCATTCCTTGTACAGAGACTTTTTATTCATTTTGACCTTAGCTGTTTCAGAATATACAGTTATATAATTCAAGTCAGTTTCAAATTCTGGAAGATCAGAAAATACATTTGTTCCTGAGGACAAAATGAGCATGAAACGGATGGAAAGACTTGTTGAAACTGGCTGAGGCTGCTCAGTTTTGTTTGTTTGTTTGTTTGTTTGTTTTTGTGGGTCTGGGGATGGAACCCAGGGGCATTCAACCTCCAAGCTACACCCCTTGCCCTATTTTTATTCTTTTTATTTTGAAACCGTGTCTCACTGAGTTGCAGAGGGCTCACTAAGTAGTAGCTGAGGCTGTCCGCGAACTGCGATCCTCCCGTCTCAGCCTCCCTAATGCTGGGATTACAAGCCTGCGCCACCACGCCCGGCTGAGGCTGCTCAGTTCTAACCTCCTCTGGAGGGCGTCTCTATCTGGCTTTATACAGACTAGGAGGAAAAACTAGCTGGAGACTCTTTCCTGTTACCTCAGGTTGATTTAACCAAATTTAAAATGATTCGCATCTTCGATGGCCCTAAATCTTAATCCCAAATGTAATAAATATTTCAGTAACAACCTGAAACACTACCTCTAGGAATTTTTAGATGTTCAGTGGCTAATGTGTTTTTACTAAATATTGATATATTACTGCAGACATAAAACTAAAACTTACTTTTTTGTGTGGGTGTGGTACTGGGGTGGAACTCAGGGGCTTTCTACCTCCGGGCTACACTCCCAGACCTATTTTTATATTTTATTTGGAAACAGGGTCTCACTAAGTTGCTGAGAGCCTCACTCAGTAGCTAAGGCTGGCTTTGAACCTGTGTGATCCTCCTATCTCAGTCGCCCAAGCGCGGGGATTACAAGCGTGCGCCACCATGCCCGGCTAAAACTAACTTTTGCAGTAGATTTATTAAAATCCACCGAGTCAAGAAATAATCTAAAATATATACCACAATAGTATATGGACTGCTGAAATAGAGATAAGTGGTTTTCTGCTTCAAATAAGATATTCCCAAATCATGCCACATCTTTCTTTCTTCTTTCTTTCCCCTTCCTTCCTTTCTTTTTTATTTCTTTCTTTCTTTCTATGTTCTTTTCTTTTTTGCAGTACCGGGGATTATACCCAGCGACATTCTACCTCTGAGCTATACCCCCAGCCCTATTTTTTATTCTTTTTTTGTGTGTATGTGGTATTGGGGTGAAACCTAGGGGCTTTTTACATCTGGGCTATACTCCCAGACCATTTTTTTATTATTTGTAAACAGGGTCTCACTAAATTGCTTAGAGCCTCAGTAAATAGCTGAGGCTGGCTTCGAACCTGTGCGATCTTCTTATATCAGCCTCCCAAGTACTAGGATTACAAGGGCGCGCCACCACACCTGGCTTATTCTTTATTTTGAAACAAGGCCTCACTAAATTGTGGAAGCCTTCACTAAATAGCTGAGACTGGCCACGAATCTGCAATCCTCCTGTCTCAGCCTCCCAGATACTGGGATTACAAGTGTGTGCCACCACGCCTGGCTCCAAATTTATATTTCAAAAATCAATCACAGGCGGGCATGGTGGTGCATGCCTATAATCCTAGTACTTGGGAAGCTGATAGGAGTATCACAGATTCGAGACCAGCCTCAGCAACTTAGCAAGATACTCATAAACTTAGTGAGACCCTAATTCAAAATTCAAAATTAAAAAATAGGGCTGGGTGTAGTCCAGAGGTAGAATGCCCCCGAGTTCAATCCCCAACACCCCCCTGACATGCACAAAACACATGAAAATCAAGTACATGCAACCAGGTATGGTTGCATTTGCTTTTAATCCCAGTACTTGGGAAGCTAAGGCAGGAGGATCACATGTTCACAGCCAGCCTCAGCAACTTAGCGAAACTGTGTTTCCAAATGAAAGCTAAAAGAGGGCCAGGAGTGCAACTCAAAGGTAGGTTCAATCCCTAGTACCACAAAATAAATAAAATACATGCCATACATTAAATAACTCGACAATGGAAATTTCAGTTTGCATTATATGAGTGTATATGTTTGGTGCCAGTTATTTTGCTATAGATTATGTGTGTTGTAGGAGAAAGAACTTAAATTAAGTCCACTATACTCAACTTGTGACTCCCCCCTCTCCGTCTCAGCATGCCAAGAACACAGCCCACGATCACACAGAACGTACATTATCCTAAGAGGCCCAGACGGCACTGTGGTCCTGCTGGGTAACCAAGGCAATGACTGCTGTCTGGATGGTCTCTTCTGCCTGCCCAAACATGCTTGTTTGCTATCAGCATTGGCCTGTCAGGTCCTGAGCTTAACCAGCTGTGGGGAACTGGAAACTGCTCGTTTAATCTCTCTGTAAATGGAGTTGAACTAGACCATCTCTAAAGTTCTTTCTAGCTCTCAAATCTATTGATATAACCATCCTGTCCTATATCAATCCTGATTTCTAGGGTATCAGCTGTTGCACATGGCCAGCCAAGGCCCAATCCAGATACCACAGGCTCATCTCCATCTGTCACATAAATAATACTTTCCTGCTGGGCATGGTGGCGCATGCCTGTAATCCCAGTACTTGGGAGGCTGAGACAGGAGGATTACAGATTCGAAGTCAGCCTCAGCAATTTAGGCTCTTGGCAACTTAGCAAGACCCTGTTTCCAAATAAAATTTGCAAACAGCGTATTAATCATAAGCAGCTAAGCACAAAGGAGTACTACTCGAGAGAGGAAGCATGCTTGGTGTTGGTTATATTTGCACAGGAAGCCCTCAAGCTCTTTCATAGGAATTAGGTGGGGTATCTTTGTATGGTTGCTTCACATACTGTTGGGTAAAGGATTAATGAATGATTCCTTTCTGCGTGAGATTTTGACCTTCGGTTAATTTTTCTAGCTGTTTCCCCGGCAACCTAGTAGAGGCATATGTCAACTATGTTGCTAAGCAACATTACATAGGGTGGAAATGACCCCTAAATGGTAAACTGTACCTGGACAGGGAGAACTGTGAGTGCCTAATGGGAAACCACAGCTTTGGGCTTCTCAAGTGCGGTGACTCTTGGAAATAGCTTTGTCTTTTATGGCTATCCCAGAGGCTATATTTATGGGGTTATTAGAAGGGAAACGTGCTCCCATAAACCAAGAAAGCTTCCACACTGGCCTGATCTGTCTCCTTGCCCCTGAACTAGCCACATAGACGACACGGGGGCACCCATAGAAGAGCAACATCTGGTTCTGTCCTGCTGTCAACCTGCGCTTCCCATTAAAATCCTTTCTGTGAATCTGACACTGAGCGTGATAGTATCTGAACATTTCTTTTTCTTTTTATTTTTTTGTGCTACTGGGGTTCCTGGAAGCCCTTCTACCTCCGGGCTACGCTCCCAGACTTATTTTTACATTTTTATTTGGAAACAGGGTCTCCTAAGCCAGCGTGCGCGGCTGGCTTCGAACCTGCACGATCCTCCTGTCTCTGCCTCCCAAGCGCAGGGATTACAAGCGTGCGCCACCACGCCCGGCATATCTGAACATTTCTAAACATTCAGTGAAGCCCAGGTAGAACCCTGGAAGGCACCACAGTACTGATGGTTTTCTAATGGTAGTAGATATTCCACAGGGGCTACAGATGAATAGTAAGATGTGTAACTGTCTGGCATATTTTTTTCTGCTCCCAAAGAAAATCTTGATTATACTCTTTACCAAGTACATGACAGATAATCCATAGTTATTACACTTCTCCAAGACATGTACCTCAATTGATGTCTTCCCTCAGAATCCCCAAGGTTGAGTTGGGCATGGTGGCACAAGCTTATACTCACAGTACTAGGGGAACTGAGACGGGAGCATCGCAGGTTCCTGGTCAGCCTTAGCAACTTAGTGAGGTCTTCTACAACTTAGTGAGACCTTTTTTTCAAAATAAAAAAGAAAGCTAGGCGTGGTGATGCACGCTTGTAATCCCAGCATTCGGGAGGCTGAGACAGGAGGACGGTTCTCAGACAGCCTCAGGTACTTGGTGAGGCCCTTTGCAACTCAGTGAGACCTTGTTTCAAAATAAAGAATAAAAAATAGGGCTGGGGTATAGCTCAGAGGTAAAATGCCCCTGGGTTCCATCCCTAGTACCACAATAAATAAATTAATTAATTAAAAAATAAGCCAGGCATGGTGGTGCATTTGTAATCCCAGTACTTGAGAGGCTGAGGCAGAAGGATGGCAGGTTTGTGGCCAGCCTCAGCTACTTAGTGAGGCCCTCTGCAATTTAGTGAAACTCTGTTTCAAAAATAAATAATAAGAAATAGGGCTAGAGGTGTAGCTTAGAGGTAGAATGCCCCTGAGTTTCATTCCCAGTACCACAAAAGAAAAAAATATATATATAAAATAAAAAATAGGCCGGGTGTAGTGGCGCATGCTTGTAATCCCACGCTTGGGAGACTGAGACAGGAGGATTGCACAGATTCGAAGCCAGCCTCAGCTACTTAGTGAGGAGGCTCTCAGCAACTTAGTGAGACCCTGTTTCCAAATAAAATATAAAATAGGCCCGGGACTGTAGTCCAAAAGTAGAAAGCCTCTGGATTCCACCCCTAGTACCACCAAAATAAAAAATAAAATAAAAATAAATAAAAAACAGGAAACCAGGTGTGGTGGCACATGCTTGTAATTCCAGAATTTTGGAGGCTGAGACAGGAGGATCACAGTTCGTGGACAGCCTCAGCTACTACTTAATGAGGTCCTTTGCAACTCACTGAAACCCTGTTTCAAAAAGTGAAGAATAAAAAATAAGGCTGGGCCTGTAGCTCAGAGGTAGATTTCCCCTGGGCTGGGGGTATAGCTCAGAGGTGGAATGCCCCCCGGGTTCCATCTCCAGGACCACACACACACACACACACACAAAAGTGTTACTTGTGTCACTTGGTTAGCAAGCTATGGTATATGCCCGCTTTGTCTTTGGTTTTATTATTTATTTATTTATTTATTTATTTATTTATTGTGGTACTGGGGGTGGAACCCAGAGGCTTTCTACCTCTGGGTTATACTCCCAGACCTATTTTATATTTTATTTGAAAACAGGGTCTCACTAAATTGCTGAGAGCCTCACTAAGTAGCTGAGGCTGGCTTCGAACCTGTGCGATCCTCCTGTCTCAGCCTCCCAAGTACTGGGATTACAAGTGTGTGCCCCCACGCCCAGCTAGTCTTTTTATTTTTGAAACAGGATCTCACTGAGTTGCCAAGGGCCTTGCTACGTGGCTGTTCACAAAACACGATCCTACAGTTCCAGCCTCCCGAATGCTGGGATTAGAAGCGTGCACCACCATGCCTGGCCCCTCTTTGGTTTTATTTTTACTTTGAAGCTTAAAGCCTGTATTGTCTACCTGTGTTCTTGGTGAGTTTTAGCCTTTTTCTCTGTCTGCTAAAAATTATTAAGTTGAAAATTTGTCTTATAATAAAAAAAATATAGTCTCTTAAAGTATGGAGGTTTTGGGCTATAACTATTTTGTGGAATTAGCAATTAATATTGGGTTACTATAGCTTGCTTTTTATCTTTTAAACTATTCTAAACTATCTTCTAAACTATCTTTTTATCTTCTAAACTATTGTAAGAATCTATATAATTTTTCCTAAATATAGGTGTTTGTGCTTTTTATTTTATTTTATGATGGAACCCAGGGGCATTGAACCTCCGAGCTACAACCCCTGCCCTATTTTTTATTCTTTATTTTGAAACAGGGTCTCACTAAATTGCGGAGGGCCTCACTGAGTAGCTGCGGCTGAGAACCACGATCCTCCGGTCTGAGCCTCCCAAATGCTGGGATTATAAGCGTGCGCCACCACGCCCGGCTGATGTTTGTGCTTTAACATTTATTTTTTAGCTAGGCTAAGAGCCAACTTTTAGCTGACCTAGGTCAATCTTGGCTGCAGCTTTTGGCCGACAGCTTAGAGGCAGAGAAAAGAATTTTAAGTATTGTGCCTAAGTATGAAAACTTGTTCTTCTTAGCAATTAATATAGCTTTTATTATCAATCAATACAGGCTCAATCCCCATCAGTTCAGAAGTAGAATGCCCCTAGGTTCAATCCCCTTCTTCATCAAAGCCCATGATCAGCCACATCCTAAACTCTAGTAGTGTGTTATTGTGGATGGAAACCAGGAGCATTCTACCCCTGAACTACAAAACCCCCAGCCCCTTCTTTTGTTTTGTTTTTGGTCGTAGGGGTTGAATTCAGAGGCATTCTACCTACAAGCTAAACTCCCAGCCCTATCCCATTTTTATTTTGTTTGTTTTTGTTGTACCAGGGATTTAACCCAGGGGCATTCTACTTCCAAGCTACATTTCCAGACCTATTTTTTTTTATTCTTTATTTTGAAACAGGGTCTCACTATGTTGTAGAGGGCCTCACTAAGTAGTTGAGGTTGGCCGCAACCTGAGATCCTCCTGTCTCAGCCTCTCAAGTACTGGGATCACAGGTGTATGCCACCAAACCTAGCTTGATTTTTTATCTTGAAAGAAAGTCTTAAACTGGGCGTGGTGGCACAGGCCTGTGGTCCCAGCACTTGGGAGGCGGAGACAGAAGAATCACAGGTTTGAGGACAGCCTCAGCAAGTAGTGAGACTTGAATCAACCTAGTGAAACCCTGTTTGCAAATAAGAAATAAAATCAGGCTTGGGGTATAGCTGGACAGTAGAATACCTCTGGGTTCAATTCCAAGTACCACCACCAAAAAAAAAAAAAAAAATCTCACTAAGTTGCCAAGGCTAGACTTGAACTTGCAATCTTTCTATCTCAGGCTCCCAAGCACTGGAATTCCAGCCACTGCACCCAGCTAACCTCCACTAATTTTTAATAAATTATTGAAATAGGTCAAAAAATCAAAGGATGTAAAAATTACCCCCCGTAAAACCAAAGCTGTCAATGAAGAATTGGCAGTAGTAGAATTACCAAACTGGAGGACCAAACCAGATGCTAAATGTTCTTCAGTTACAAAGGTTCTGTGGCATCCGATCATGTAATAACATGAAGTACTACCACCCTTTAAAGTTGGGTGTGGCGGTGCACACCTGTAATCCCAGGACTTGGGAGGCTAAAGCAGGAGAATCGCAGGTTTGAGGACAGCCTCAGCAAGTAGTGAGACTCTTATCAACCCAGAAAGACTGTGTTTCAAAATAAAGAATAAGTGGGCATGGTGGCACACGTTTGTAATCTCAGCATTCGGGAGGCTGAGACCAGAGGATCACAGTTCACGTACAGCCTCAGCTACTTAGTGAGGCCCTCTGCAACTCAGTGAGACCCGGTTGTTTTTTCGGTGGTACTGGGGATGGAACCCAGGGGCTTTCTACCTCCGGGTTATACTCCCAGACCTATTTTCTATTTTATTTGGAAACAGGTTCTCACTAAGTTGCTGAGAGCCTCACTAAGTAGCTGAGGCCGGCTTCGAACCTGTGTGATCCTCCTGTCTCAGCCTCCCAAGCGTGGGGATTACAGGCCACCATGCCCGGCTTTGAGACCTGGTTTTAAAATAAAGAATAAAAAATAGAGCAGGGGGTGTAGCTCAGAGGTCGAATGCCCCTGGGTTCCATCCCCAGACCCACCAAAAAAAAAAATAGTGCTG